>NC_077227.1:756493963-756568963 GCF_027887165.1 Monodelphis domestica | reverse complement strand
CGAGCCAGGGAAGCAGCAGCTGAGTCTCGGCTCTCCTCGGCTAGACGCCAAGTTCCTTGAGGGCAGGGAGCTTGCCCTTTCGTGCTCTGGTGGACCTCCAGAGCCTGCTCCCCCGGAAGGTCTGCTCAGTGAGAATGAATGGAGGCTGTCAGCCCTGGCCGGGGAGAGAGCCGCCCTGCCCCCACTACCTGAGAAGTGAGAAACAAATGGGCAGCTGGGGGAACAATGTCAGTTTTTGCAGCGGATCAGCATGGCGTCATTGAGCCCAGATGTTTATGTAACTGTGATACGCTGGGAAAGTTCTCGGTGTCCGGACTTCAATGGGGCTCAGCCTCACACTTCCACCTGTGTGGTGCGCTGGGCTCGTCTCAGCACGCCAGAGCCGTAATGGAAACCAGGTGGCTCGGTGGCTCCGGCTCCTGCCTCCGCCGCGCTCCGGAGGGGCTCCCCTTTGTCTCAGAAAGGAGGGAAGCGCCTGCCGAACCGTCCGGAAGTTTGCTCCGGCCGCTCTTCTGCCTTTCTGCCCCCAGGCGGGGCGCAGGCGCTAAAGAAGTGCGCGGGGACTGATGGGCTTTTCCAGTTTGAAGGTCTGCAAAGCCCTTTCTCACAGCCCTCCTGTGTGCCCATTGTGCAGATGAGGAACCGAGATGAGACGCCCTGCGTGCGATGGGAGGACCTTAGCAGTTCTTCCTTCCTTTCCTTCTGTCTAGTAGCAATTCGAAGGCAAAAGAGCAGCAAGGGCTAGGCAATGGGGATGAAGTGACTGGCCCAGGGTCACACAGCTAGGAAGTGTCTGAGGTCAAATGAGAACTCAGGACCTCCAGTCTCTGGACCTGACTCTCTATCTACTCTACTACTCCCCGCCCTGCCCCACCCCCCCAGTATTTCTTAAACACGCTTAACAAGTGTCTCTTTAATAGATATAGTCAATGGAGAGAATTGAAAACACGACTCCCTCGAGTTTAGGGAGGAATGTGAAATGGATTAGGATCGTCTAACCAGTGACCAGCATCATCTCAGCCCTGGATTAATTCAGTGGAGAAAGTTGGCAGCCCAGCTCTGCACTGTACTGGGCGGGTAATTCCAGGGAGTCTCTAACTAAGCCTCCATCTCCTTATCTATAAAATGGGGGACCATAGGACTAGAATGTTGTTGTTCAGTTACTTGGGGTTTTCTTGGCAAAGATACTGGAGTGGTTGGCCATATCCTTCTCCAGATCATTTTACAAATGAGAAAACTGAGGCAAACAGGGTTAAGTGATTTGCCCAAGGTTGTCACATAGCTAGTAAGTGTCTGAAATCAGATTTGAACTCAGGTCTTTTTGACTCTCTTCACTGCACCTCCTAGCTGCCCTAAGAGTATACATGCTCTTTACCTGCTTTTGAGAAATGTGATGAGAGAAGAAGGTCAGGATCAGAGAAATGGAGATGCGACCAGTAAACCTTAAAATCCTATAGAAGGAGAAAGAATAATGATACACTTCCTGAGCCTCAGTTTCCTCATCTGTAAAATGGATATAAGAATAACTATCCCAAGAGACAGCATGGCAATTATGGTTTGGCCTTATGAGTCAGAAGAATGTGGGATCAAGCCCTGTCTTTGACTTGCTATGTGACCCCGAGGAATCACCCTAAGTCTTGGGGCTCTGGCAATTCTCTTGATCTAAATCAATAGTAGGTGAGTGACCAGTGTGCCACAGAGAAAGTTTCCACTTGCTCTACTAGTCCATTTTCCCGATACTCTAAATTGCGATGGAGATGCAAACCTGTACTGGGAGAAGGAGTTTCCCTATCTGGGAGGGAAGAGCACAAGCATCTCTCAGTCACCTCCTATGTACCAGCAATGTGCTAAGCACTTTACAAACATCTTATTTGATCCCCATAACAACTGTGGAAGGTGGGCACTATTGATATATCCCCATTTTACAATTGATGAAACTGAGGCAAATAGAAGTTGTCACTTCCTCAGAGTCACTTAACTACTAAGTGTTGTCTGAACTCAGATCTTCTGACTGGTCTATACCAATGAAATCACAAGCCCAATCCTAGGGCACAGCACCTATGATTCAGAGCTCCCCTTCCCCACAAAGTACCAGCCCATTAGGTTTGTTTGTCTTTAAAGGAAAGCCCCAGAGGCAACCCTAAGGCTCCATGGAAACAGGAGCCATCACTGTCCCTGGCAATCCTCCTCATTTCCTGAGTTCCTGCAGCATCTCTCCAACCCACAGGATATAGTCCTACCCAAGTACCTTGGGCTTAATTTCGAAGGCCCTTCCTGTACATGGATGGAGAGCAGAATGCCCTGGGGGGGTGTGTGGTTTGTTTTGTTTTGGTTTCTGACTAGGGGAAGGTTGGGAATCCAATGGAGGACCCATCTGCAACTTACTGAAAGGCATTAAGCAAAAATGGCTGAAAATCCAAAGAGCAATAGTGGGTGTTGCAGTATCTTTTCACCTGGGGAAGTGACAGCCTGAGGCCTGATGGAGACATTTACAGTAGACTAGCAATGCCAGAGACCAGTACTGAGAAGCCAAAGGACAAGAGACAAACCCCAGGTCAGCTCCACTTCTCTGAGCTCAAAGAGACACCAAGACCTTCTGAAATCTGCAAGAGAAGCCCCACCACATCATCCCTAAAGAGTGGATATCCAACCTCTGCTTGAAGACTTCTCAGGATGAGGAGTTTAGCACCTGCTGATGTAGAACCTTTCAGAGGGGCAGGTGATGTCCTCAGGGATGCATGGAGAGTGGGAGGGGAGTGGCCTGGTCCTGTACCCTCTGGCATTCTAATGCCAAACTCTGGCAAACTCTGCTGGGGTGATGGCAAGTGTGCCCACAAAAAGGTTTGCCATCACAGTTCTAGGGGATGGTTTCCTGTGATATGACTATTTTCTTTATATCAAGCCTGAATCTGCCTTTCTTCAGTACATTGTTCCTAGGATAGTCCATTAGAACCAATAAATGAGTTCTATTTTTTCTCCTTTTTGACTGACAATCCTCCAAATATTTGAAGGTGTCAGAAGAACTCAGTTCTAATTCCATTTCTGATGCTTATTGCTTTTTTGACCTTGGGTAAGTTATCCATCTCCTGGGCCTCAGTTTCCCCATTATTATAAATGAAAGGGTGGGCCTAGAGGACTTTTGAGTTCCTTTCCAGCTCCAGTTTTATGTTTATGATCAACTGTCTCCTGGCCTTCTCATTGTCCCTGGATCATGTCTGATCCCTGTAGAGAACTGATAGCCCCTGAGCATAAGTAGGACAGCCTACATAATCCTACAAAACACTTATTTTTTAAAGAATTGAAACATTTTATTTAATTAATTGATTTAAAATATTTTTCCATGGTTACATGAATCATGCACAATTCCCCTAGATTTTACCTGTATCATTGATCAAGACCTATTTCCACATTATTGATGTTTGTATTAGGGTGATCGTCTAGAATCTACATCCCCAGTCATATCTCCATCAAACCATGTGATGAAGCAGTTATTTTTCTTCGTTGTTTCTGCTCCCACAGTTCTTTCTCGGGATGTGGATACATTCTTTCTCATATGTCCCTCTGAATAGTTCTGGGTCATTGCATTGCCACTAATGGAGAAGTCCATTACATTCAATTGTGCCACAATGTATCAGTCTCTGTGTACAATGTTCTCCTGGTTCTGCTCCTTTCACTCTGCATCCATTCCTGGAGGCTGTTCCAGTTCACATGGAATCCCTCCAGTTCATCATTCCTTTTAGCACAATAGTATTCCATCACCAACAGACACCACTGTGTGTTCAGCCATTCCCCAAGTGAAGGGCAGCCCCTCATTTTCCAATTTTTTCTACCACAAAGAGTATCTGCCTCCCCACTTCTTACTCCCACCTCTTCCCCACAAATGGAACACTGGGCCCAGTTTGGGGTCCAAAAGAAACTTTTACTCAATCCAAGGTTAGGCAAAAATCATATGGAACAAAGAGAAAAAAGCAAGCCAGCCTTTTCCCAGAGTTTATTCAATACTCAGGGTAGGGCTGGATAGATAGAACTCAGGACTAGAGGGTTGGCCTAAGGAGCACAGGGTCACCTACACATCAGAAGTCTGGACCAACAGAGGGCCAGC
This sequence comes from Monodelphis domestica, assembly GCF_027887165.1. Taxonomy (NCBI): domain Eukaryota; kingdom Metazoa; phylum Chordata; class Mammalia; order Didelphimorphia; family Didelphidae; genus Monodelphis; species Monodelphis domestica. The sequence continues at coordinate 756,564,861 of NC_077227.1, read as the reverse complement.
TCCAGAAGGTTCCTCCTAGCCTCCAAAGCTCTGAAGACAAACTTTGGAATGGGCTGTGTAGCTGTCATCCTGGGGGAGTCTCTAACTTAGTGTGGAGAAATTTACCATCCCAATATTGGCCAATGTGTTTTGATAAATTCTTTAAAATTATATTGAATTGAATTGAAAAAAATCATATTGAAATTCTTACTGCCGTTCCCCGACAACTCAAGGAAAAAAATGATTGTCAGTTGTGTTCAATTGAGGGATCACTAAGCAAATGGAGGACCACGAATTCAATAGTGTAAGGGTAGAGGTGCCTCACTTTACAACAGTATATTACTATGCTGGAATAAAGGACAAATATTAAGAACTAAGAGAGGCATGGGAAGATATATGAACCAATATAGAGTAAAAGGGGCAGAACCATAAAAACAATTTGCATATTGATCACAACAGTGAAAATAGAAAGGAGAAAAGGGAACGAGGCTGGATGTTACACTTATAATGTTCTACTGATAATATAAAGAGGTAGGAAAAACACTGCCCTTCTTTGCAGAGGCGAGAGCCAATGGGCATGAAGTGCAGCCCACTATTCATGTTGTTGTGTTCAATGAATTGCTTTTTTCTCTCTCTTTCCTTTGATACAACAGATGACTTGGGAGCAGAGGGAATGAAAGGCATGCAAAACAAAGATTTCCTTACCAAAAAAGTGAGATACAGATGTCTGTCCTCAGCAGGAGAGGCCACCTTAGTAAAACCACAGATTAATGTTGCTGTGTTATTCATTTTTTGTTGTTCAGCCATTTCTCAGTTGTGTCCCACTCTTTGTGACCCCGTTTGGGGTTTTCTTGGCAAAAATACAAGAGTGGTTTGCCATTTCCTTCTGTAACTCATTTTATAGATGGGGAAATTGTGACAAATGGAGTTAAGTGACTTGCTCAAGGTCTCACAGATAGAATCTGAGATGGGATTTGAATTCTTGGGTGCCCAGTGCATCCAAGCCCTGGACTATTAGCTGTGCCCCCTAACGGTCCACGATTTTCATGCTACTGGCCATAAACAATGACTTTGTTTCCTGGTTAGAGACAGAATACAATGGATATCATCAGCAATATTTTGGATAAGCACAAATTATAGTTATTGTATAAAGTCCCATTGAGGCACTGGGGAGAAGAATTCCTTTAAAGTCTGTGGCTTCAAGGTTTGGAACCAGAAGACTTGGGTTCAGTTCCTGGCCCTGAGCCTTACTTGTGTGTGACTTTGGGTCCATCACTTCCCCCCGTTGGGCTGGACTTGGTGATCTTCTCTAGGATTCCGTCTAGCTCCAGGTCTAGACTTCTCTGAAGGTAGAGCTCACTCTGGTTATGCTGCTGACAAGTCTAATGGATGTCCAAGGCAAATACCGTGCAAGCCTTGGCTGGGATTGACTATCCTTGGTCTTGGCCCTTCCTGGTTTCATTCCATGACAGTCCACGTGGAGTGCCTCTCATTGTCGTCACTGTGGTGATGCCTTTTCCAGATGGTTCCTTTGCGACCCTGTGATATAGTGTAGCATCGCTCTAGCACCAACCCCCCCCCTTCCCTCCCTGCTCCACGGAGCTCTCACAAGACTCTTCTCCTCCTGCCCAGCACATCCAGGCCCCCCGGCCCCCCCCCCCCCCCCCAGGGCTGATTTGGCTCTCCTGAGTTGCTCTGAAGGCATCCTTGCCCCAGACATCCCTTCTAGTACCAGGTCATCCGTCCCGTGACGGGTCCACGTGTGGAGCCTCTCGAACAATCGCCAAACCCACGACGAGAGGGGCCTGGGTTACCCCCCCCCCCAACCATCACGGCAGCAGCAGGGAGCCACAGCAGGCCCCTCCCGAGGGCTTCCCTTTGATGAGGAGGTTGGCTGCGTCCAGTCAGAACATCTTCTAGAGCTCAGAAAACCCTCTTGGGCTGAGTGGAGGCAGATACTCTGCTGGACCGAATGGTGACTTACTGAAGAGACCTGTGGATGCCGCTTCCCCCACGGCGTGCCTTGACTGTTCTGAAAAGAGAGTTCCGGGCCCGTGGGTGGCGCGGAGGATGGAGTGCTGTGTCGGGATGAGGAGGACCCGAATTCCAATCTGGCCCCAGCACTTACTAGCCGGGCGACCCGGGGTGAGTCGTTTCACCCTGTTTGCCTCAGTTTCCTCCTCCGTAAAACGAGCCTGAGAAGGACATGATGAAGCACTCAGGTATCTGCCAAGAAAACCCCAAGCGGGTCACGGAGCATCCAACACTGCTGAAGAATGACAGAACCGAGAGGCTCCGAAGGAGGGAGCCTGAAGCTGACGTTCTCCAATGGCAGACCGCCGCGTGGGCTCAGCACCGGGGGGCCTCGTGCCCGGGACCCTCTAGACACGGCCACGCCAAGGCGCCGGGCAGCGAGCAGGAGCTCCCTGGGACCTCGGGGGCCTCGCTTGCTGGCGCTGCTCTTGGCCTCCTCTTTGGCTTCATCTATCTGATTGGGCTCCCCTTGAGCTTCCTGCGCTCTGACTCATCCCAGTCCTTAGCATCTCCTCTCAGCCTGGCACTCCCTGCGACAATGGCTGTCCTGTGCTGCTCTCCAGAGCCGAGAAAAGGCCGCAGAACTCACTGCCGAGCCCAAAGCTCTGTGGCCGTGTGGACGGTCCCACGGATGTCTTCAGCACTCACGGAGCGTCGCCCGTACATGATCTCTTTAGCTTCAGACCCATCCAGTGAGGTTTTTGACAGATGAAGACACGGAGACAGCTAGAGGTGAAGTGACTTACCCAGGGTCACCCCGCCAGGAGAGTGCAATTTGAACCCAGCCCTTCCTGAGCCCATGGCTTGTGCTCTGCGTAGAGAAGGATCTGCCTTTGGGTGGGCACCGATCCATCAGCTGCTCTTCTTTGGGTTTGCTCCTTCGGTGACTTCTAAATTCAACGGACCGCACGGCCGCCTCACCTGCATCTTTCGACTCCGCCCGGGAGCGCCGCCGTCTGTCCGACGCTTCACCAGCGCCCCGTGATTCTTAGGAGTCGTGGCCTTCTCCGCCCATTGAGCAGCCCTGCCCGACAGGCAGCGAGATGGCCCTGCTGCGACCCGTCCCCAAGCCCGCCGGCCCCTCGCCATCTCGGCCTCCTCCTCCGGACCTCCGTCCCTTCCCAGCATGCCCGAGACTGTGCCAGTGACGGCAGTCGGTGCCTGCGATCCGGCTGGAGGGATGGACGGAGCCCCCGTCTGAACGCCGGACAGCGCCGGCTCCAGGCTCCCTGATGGTGAGCCGTGTAGACGTCGCCGTGCTTGCAGTGGCCTCTCAGGCGGTCCGGCTGAGCCTGCTGCCCTCCGGATGGACACACCGAGGCTGGGTCTGCTTTCCCGGCTCCCTCTTGGATTGTTTCTCATCCCGGGGCCACGGCGTGAGCTCAATGGCAGAGCAACGTATACTGTGACCTGACCTAGACATCACAGAGCGCTTGCTCCCCATCCCCCCGCCCCGTGTGTGTGAGTGTGTACGTGCGTGTGTGAGTGTGTATGTGTGTGCGTGTGCAAATGCTTGTGTGCGTGCATGTGAGTGTGTATGTGCGGGCATGTGAGTGTGTAAATGCTTGTGTGTGCATGCGCACACATGTGTGCACATACATGTGTGAGAGTGTATGTTCATGTGTGTATCTGTGTGCACATGTGTGCTTGTGTGAGTATGTGCATGCCTGTGTGTACGAGTGTGAATGTGTGTATGTGTGTGCATGTGTGAGTGTGTGCATGTGTGAGTGTGTGTGCATGTGTGTGAGTGTGTATGTGTGCATGTGTGAGTGTGTGTGCTTGTGTGTGCATGTGTGTGAGTGTGTGTGTGTGCTTGTGTGTGCATGTGTGCACATGTGTGTAGTGGGGGTGAGGGCCAACTACTGTGGAATTCCCAGCCCTGGCTGCTCTCTCTCCTGAATTCCCTCCTTGTCTCTCCCCGAGTGCCCCCAAGGGTGCCCTTAAACCCGAGGCTCGTTCTCACATCCCACACGACTGCCGTCCAGGCCCTGAGGTAGCCCAGGAGGAAGGGCAGGGCTCACCTGGGGCACGGGAAGGGGGTGGCCGGCCCACTTGCAGCCCTCTGTCCCGCCTCCTCTAGGCCTGTCTCTCGGGCCCATTTCCCGGCATTCTGACCAGGCCAAGCGCTGGACCGAGAAGAGTCGTGGCCTTCCGACGGGCCTCCGCGGCGCCCTGGCTCCCGGGAGCCCTCCCTGCACCCTCCCCGGGAGGCGGCCGCTCAGCTTCTGCTCGGAGACCTTCAGCGAGGGGGACGAGGGGCCGCGCCTCCCCAGGCGGGCCTCCCCCTTCTGCAGCTCTTCTCTTAGGACGCTGGTCCTGACGTGGCCCCTTTGCTGACTGTCCCCAGCGGCTCCGAGAGCGCCCCAGGAGAGGATGCGCCCAGATCTTCGCTGAAGTCCAAGTCACCCACCCCAGGCTTCCCCTCCCCTGTCAGGAGAGGAGAGGCGTCTGGCAGGAAGCCCCGCGGGCTCGGGGGACCCCGGCTCTTCTTTCTGGAGGAACGAGACGAACAGGAAATGGCAGCATTGGCCGGGGCCCTGAGGCGTCACCAGCACTCCGGCGGACTGTTCACCATCACCTCTTGAATGATTTCTTCTAGAATTTCCCCGGGATGGAAGTCAAGCTCACCGACATAGAAAGGCGGCTGCCTTCTTTCTCTGACGCTGGCCTCCCTTCAGGGCTGAGGCACGTCTCCCCTTCCCAGGATCCTCCAGAAGCTCTTCCCAGTCATCCAGCCATCTCGCAGGCCCTGAGGATGGGAAATGGGTGCCAGGGGACTTGAACCCATCCAGGGCTGCTTCATTCTCTCTTCCTGATTTTCCTTGTTTCCATCCATCATGGCTGACTCTCTGTGACCCTAGTCGGGATTTTCTTGGCAGAGATACTGGCGTGGTTTGCTGTATCCTTCTGCAGCTCATTTTACAGATGGGGAAACTGAGGCAAACAGGGTCAAGCAGAGGCTTTCGCCACCCCCCCCTTGACCTTCTTTTCATCTCAGGTAGCTGCAGCTGCCTTGCTTGTTGTCCAGGCCCCCAGGAGCTTGGCTCAAGCCACTTGCAAGGAGAAGAGAGCCGCCATGTTGCTGCCATCAGCTCCTGCCATGTCCTTGTTCGGGGAAGCCCCGGCCTCCGTCCCAGCCTGCCACGGTGCCTCCACGGTCCTGGGCCCGTCACGTTGCCCCCGTGGAATTAGAGGGAAGGGGTAGGAGAGCTCCCTTCTGGCCCGGCTCTAAGCTCCTTGGACGCTGTGGGACAGAGACGGAAGCCCAGAGCTGGGGAAGCCCCAATGCTTGGGGTGGACACGGCCTTTGGGCCACCTCTGAAGTGAGAGCTTTGGAGCAGCTGCTGAGCCCTGAGCTCGCTGAGGCTGCACTGGCGAGCCTGGGGGCGTCCAGGACAAAGCCTGGGAGCTGGAGCCCGGCCTGCCTTTGCCTTGGCCATCAGGCTCCTCGGCCATGCTGGGCACACGGCTGCCCGGCACCCTGGCCGGGTCTGTGTCTTCAACAGGGAAATGAGGGCCGCCGGGCTGCCTCCCAGCTCTGAACTTGGGGATCCTTCACAGAGCTGGAAGAAGGAGTCCGCAGGCTCTCCCCAAAGGGGGTCTCCTTCATCCGTCACACTCAGGCCTGGGGGGTGGCCCAGCGCTCGGCTTCGGTGACCCCTGGAGTGGCGGCCCTTCTGCCCACACCGGGCCCCCGTGGACATCCCTCGGCTTCTTTACTGGCTTCTGGCACCAGGGAACGGCCGCCCAGGCGGCTCCCCTGCCCTTGTAAAGCAGCCCCACCTGGGCCCCGAGCCCCGGCCCTGCCTCCCCCCACCTCCCCGGGAAGGGCTCGGCACGATTTATGGGCTCTGCGCCATCAGATTAGCAGAAACAAGGCCTGGGACTTCTCCACTCTGGCTGCAATGCGGTCAGACCACATTGCAGCCCTCCCAGGCCTGCTGAGCAGCCCCGTGCTTGCTGCCTGCTGGGCTGGGCTTTTCTGAGCTAGTCCTGAGGAGCACTTGGGGCTTGTCAAGAGAGGGAGGGAAGGACGGAGAGAGAGAGAGAGAGAGAGAAAAAGAGAGAGAGAGAGAGATGGAGAGACAGAGAGACAGAGAGAGAGATGGAGAGACAGAGAGACAGAGAGACAGAGAGAGACAGAGACGGAGAGAGAGAGAGAGACAGAGAGAGACAGAGAGAGAGAGAGAGAGAGAGAGAGAGAGAGAGAGAGAGAGAGAGAGAGACAGAGAGAGACAGAGAGACAGAGAGAGACAGAGACGGAGAGAGAGAGAGAGAGAGAGAGAGGGAGAGAGAGAGAGGAAGAGAGAGAGAGAGAGAGAGAGAGGCAGAGACAGAGACAGAGACAGAGACAGAGAGAGAGAGAGAGAGAGAGAGAGAGAGAGAGAGAGAGAGAGAGAGAGAGAGAGAGAGAGGGAGGGAGAGAGAGAGGGGGAGAGAGGGAGAGAGAGACAGATAGAGATAGATAGAGAGAGAGACAGAGACAGAGAGAGACAGAGACAGAGACAGAGACAGACAGACAGTCAGATAGAGAGAGACAGAGAGACATGGAGCTTTCGGGAGTCCCAGGCAGGCTGGATTCTTAGGGGCCACCCTTGAGCCCACCCATCTCCAGGAAGGCTCGAGCAGCCTCCTCAGGGATGGGCAGGGAAGGTGACCGGCTGAGCCTGGGCCCGAGTGAGCCATTGGAAAAGTATGGCTCATCCCCCCTCCATCGGGGACCGGCGTCAGTGGGGTTAGTCAGTTCCATCTGGAAAAGTCTGTCCACATCTCTCGTTCTCAGTGCACATGAAAGCCATCAGGCACAAGAGCGAGGCCTCATCATGTTGTCTCTAGTGATGCAGATTAGGAATGATGGATGACACATGGGGCAGCCGCTCAGGGCCTGGAGGCAGAGGTCCCGAGTTCAAATCCCAGCTCTGTTCTTCCTCCCCGTGGGACTGTGGGCGAGCCCCTTCCCCCCTCCAGGGGTCACTTTCCTCATAAGTAAAATGAGGCCCTTCGCCTAGGAGATTCCGAGGATCTTTCTCAGCTTGAAAAAGGATCTGGTGACTCATCTCCTGCAAGTCTGACTCTGCAGAGGAGCCTTTATGCCCAGATTCATTTGTTCCACAAAGATAAAGGGAAAGAAGTGAGATTTCCCTAGAACCCACCGTGGGTCAGGTACTGCACTAAGCACTGAACAATGTCATCTCCTCTGGCCCTCATGAAAAGCCCTGGGAAGTAAGTGCTCATTAGTATATTCATTTTCCAGTTGAGGAAACGGAGGCCAACAGGGTGAGTGATTTGCCTAGTGTTTGAGGCCAGATTTGAACTTGGGCCTTTCTGACCCCAGAATTGGAACTCTATCCATTGTGCCACCAGAATCCTTGTCATTGAGCACATACTATATGCCAGGCACTGGAGCTATGAACAGAACCCCAAAGCCAGCCCCCCTTGTGTGTGGTACGGGCCAGACAGACCGTCATTCTTAGTCTTCCTTACACTGAGAGCTTCCTCTCTGGATCCTCTCCAGCCCATCCTCTCTCGCTCTTATGGGAATAGGCTTGTTTGTAGCTTGCTGCTCCCCTTGGGCTGGGACATCCTGGGGGCAGGGCCTATCTTTGGTCCTTTTGGGGGATCCCCAAAAGCAAAGTGCTGGATGCATAGCAGGAGCTGAATAAATGTTGTGAATGTGGCTCTGCCTTTGTGGGAGGCTCATCTTCATCCTCATCAATCTCTGCTTTACTTAGAGGCTCAGTTTCATCAGGGACCCCCCCCCCATCTCCCCATTTTAGGAGGCTGTTGTGGAGCTCAAACGAAGATAATCTTGTAAACCAAAAACGCTGTGCAGGACACGAAGGTTCTCTAGAAAGGGCAGCCATTCTGGGTTGGGCTCTATCTAGGCAGAGGGTGAGTTTCCATCTCACTTTTATCCATATATATTTAACAGTCAGTGGAATATCGAGGAAGTCAGCCGAAGGGCCAGTCTTGGTAGCAAACCAACCAACATCAGAGACAAGCTTCCACCGGCTCAAGAGAGAATATTTGGGACAACTCCGGGGCAGACAGGATATGCCAGCGCCTCCCCCACCTCCACATGCTTCTTAGTGGTACTGGTTGCTGCTCTGGGGATTTGGACAGCTTTTTCTTCCATTCCTGAGCATTGGTACGACAAAGTTATTTACAACTGAGGAAACAGACGGGCACAACACTGTGCCATGGAGACATAACGCTGCTCCTAAATGTGTACAGGTCACCGTTGTGAGCCTCAGTTCCTTGGTCTGCAGAACGTGGCAGCACTCTGTTCTGGGATCATTTGGGGATATTTGGGGATCCCTCTTTGTAGTGTGGGTACATGTTACCTATCAGTTCATGAAACAGCAGCCACCAGGATGTCGCTTACATGGTATTCACCAGACATGACTTCTTTCATTTACTTATTCCTCTCTCTCCATCTCTGCCTCTGTTTCTGTCTGTCTGTCTGTCTGTCTTTCTCTGTTTCTCTCTGTCTGTCTCTCTGTCTCTGTCTCTGTCACTCTGGCTCTGTTTTTCTTCTCTGTCCATCTGTCTATCCATCTTTCTCTCCTTCTGACTCTGTGTCTGTCTCTTTTGCAGATCTCGGGGACATGTTCTACAGTACCTATGCTTTCCTTTTCGAGCCTTCCCTGGTTCCTGGCTCCTTTAGGGCCATCACTCTGTGACTTCTGGTGACACTCGTGTGGCACTCAGTAGCTGTCACAGAGCCCTCCCTTTCTGGGGCCAAACCCATGAGGCTCTGCCTGCCGCTTTGTCAGCCTGTTGTCCCTGTTGCCCTTGCAGGGCTTTCGGAGCCCCCTTCGGGATCTTTGCCACTTTGCAGGTTGGCCCCTGACTGGCCCCTTTCCCCTTACACCTGAGAATCCCAGGGTGAACCCCTGCTGTCGTCCTTTCTTTTGGGCTTCTTCGAAGGACTTTTGCTTGTCCTGAAAGGGTCTCTGTGGCTTTCGTCATGAATCCCCTGGAATCCCCATGTGCTTCTTCGCCCCACTCTACAAAGGGGGGAATTGAGGTTTTCAGCAGTTAGGAGATCTGGCCAGGGCCCCAGATCAAGTTAATATCTGAGATGGAATTGGAGTGCAGGTCCAGGTCCACCAAGCAACCAAGCAGCAGACATTCACGAAGCACCTACTCTGGGCTAAGCTAGAAATGAAATACTTTCTGTGTTCAAGGACTTTGTGTCCAAAGATGGGAGCCAGGAGAGACCCAAAGAGGTTTCCTGGGGATGTGTGAGCACATGTTCATAATCTTTGTCGACACACACACCCAGAGTATCGAGCTGGTCACCTTAGAGGCCAGAGCTCAAGGCTCTGGGGGAGGGGGCAGAGCAAAGCCTCCCTCCTCCAGAAGGAAGCCAGCCACCAAGACCATGACACGGAAGCCACTCAAGGTCGGTCCGAAAGCCTTAGCCTTTGGGAGGTGGAAGAGGCTCTGGAGCCTCCAGCTCCCTTCCTTGACAAATGGGAATTCCAAGGTCCAGAATGGGATGTGAATTAACCAAGACCAACCAGGCAGCAGAGAGCCAGATGGTACGTGGGCCACTGGGCTCCAGACCCTCTGCATGGTTCCCTGGGCACCTGGTTCTTCATAGCATAATCTTAATGCTGTATACAGGTTGTGAAACCAGAGGGCAGTGACTCCAGCTTGGACAACAAGAGACAAGAAAGAGCCAGCTTAGAGGGAGGACTTTGCAGCTGGTCAGAAAGAAAGAAAGAAGGAAGGAAGGAAGGAAAGAAAGAAAGGAAGAAAGAAAGGAAGGAAGGAAGGAAGGAAGGAAGGAAGGAAGGAAGGAAGGAAGGAAGGAAGGAAGGAAGGAAGAAAGAACTGAAGAGGGGAAAGAAAGGAAGAAAGAAAGAAAGAAAGGAAGAAAGAAAGAAAGAAAGAAGGAAAGAAAGAAAGAAAGGAAGGAAGGAAGGAAGGAAGGAAGAAAGAAAGAACTGAAGAGGGGAAAGAAAGGAAGAAAGAAAGAAAGAAAGAGAAAGAAAGAAAGGAAGGAAGAAAGAAAGGAAGAAAGAAAGAAAGGAAGGAAGGAAGAAAGAACTGAAGAGGGGAAAGAAAGGAAGAAAGAAAGAAAGAGAAAGAAAGGAAGGAAGGAAGGAAGGAAGAACTGAAGAGGGGAAAGAAAGAAAGAAAGAAAGAAAGAAAGAAAGAAAGAAAGAAAGAAAGAAAGAAAGAAAGAAAGAAAGAAAGGGAAAGAAAGAAAGGAAGGAAGGAAGGAAGGAAGAAAGGAAGGAAGGAAGAAAGAAAAGAAGAGGGGAAAGAAGGAATACTGAGCCAGATGGTAGAGAGTGCTGGATCTGTACTGAGATCGGACACTTATTGGCTATAGAATCTTGGGCAAGGGGCTTCACTGCTGCCTGCCTCAGTTTCCTAATCTGTAAGATGGTAATACTGCTTCCTTCCCATGGTTGTGTAGGGGATCAAATGAGTATAAAGTGCTTCATAAACCTTAAAGAGCAACAGGAAAGCCAGTGATTATTATTAGACATTACAAAGACGTAAGACTAGATGGTGGGCCAAAAATCTCTTCCTATCTCATGGTCAAATGAAGTGGCTCTTAAGTCCAAGAAGATAACTGCCCTAGCTCTGGAATCAGAGGACCTGAGTTCGAATCCCACTTGTGCCCCTTTGTGTGATCCTGAACAAGTTAATTGCTGTCCCTGGGTCTCAGTTTCCTCATGTGTAAAATGAGAGTAGTTGGCTGTGCCTGGATGGCCTGCGAGGTTGCTCCTCTGGTCTTCGGATTCCATGATAGTTCATGGAATGGTGCCTCCATGACCCTGCCCTGCCCATCCGGGGAGCTCTCCTTGCACCCCCAGCTGCTGGGCTGGCGTATAGTCGGGGCATTGTCGGGCCTCGCTGCAGGCTGCGTCCATGGAGGTATTTGCACCAAGCCCGGCTGGGTAATCGCAGACTCCGTGACTCATCCCTGCTCCCTTTCCTTTGCCCACAAATATTTTGGCCGTCAAACAAATCGGACTGCTGAAGAGCATTTCTCGGTGACGTGCTGCAGAGCTATTTAAGAGGGGTCAGGAGGTGAAAGTTATTTAAGCCCCTCTTGTGCCGAGAGGCCGGCCGAGCAGGGCTGTGGCCGGCAGGAGAGATGGGCTGGCTCAGCCTCCAGGCCTCCCTCGGCCCCGCCAGGGCAGCCTGTTGACTCTCCAAATATTTTAGCGGGGCTGCCTTTTTCGGAGGGGAGGGCTGGCTGCTGATGGCAGACAAGAGAAAGGCCTCATTGTTCCTCCCCGTGGATGGGCGATGAGAAGGATCCCATTGGGAGGAATGCCTGTGTCGGGCTCGGCAGTGTCATTTCCTGGGCTTTCACAGTTACTTCACCCAGGAAAGTCTCTCCCCCCCCCCCCCATCCCCAGCTCCCAAGGGCCCTGGACCGTCTCTGGATGCTAAGCTCCCCCTCTTTGGGGGGATTTAGGGAGCTCCTCCTTCATCGCTGCTGGTCCATTTTACAGATGAGGACATGCCAGGGCGGGCCCCGGAAGGCCAGTCTTCTCAGCATGGCATGCCCTGTGTGCTCATTGTGTGCTGGGGACAGAGGCAGCAGTGAGCCAGATCTGGCCTCGAACAGCTCATGTTGGAGAGGGGGAGCCGGCATTCAGGGCCAGAAGGCTTGGGCTCCAATTCGAATTCTTCTCTGTATAAGCAATTGGTCAATCCTCTCGCTTCTTGGTCCGGTCTCCTTCTTCTCCTTGATGAGGATGTTTGACCAGACTGGTGCTCGGATGCCTTCCAGCTCTGGGTGCTCCAGGCCCACCCCTTGAATCCAGAACTCTCTCCTCCAAACTCCCTGGAAGCCTCTCCTAACTTGCCTGGGTTAGGCTGGGCGTGAATGAAGAAGCTGCCCAGGAACCTCGTTTTCGCTGGGCTGGGGCCGAGCTCTTTGCCAGAAGGGCCGCTTCATTCTTTGTCCGGGGATCTCAGTGCCTCGCTTGCGCCTAATCAATGCTGCTGGAATGATGGCTGGACAGGAGGGTTGCTCCCTGCTTTGGGTGGTCACGGGCAGACACGTACAGAGCTGCGGTTTACACACGGAAGCAGGGAGTCCTCTGACTGGGACGTATAATGGTGGGGACACTCTGGGGGTGCTTGGGGGGGCTGCTACCTAAATCTCCCCAATACACGAGAAAGTTTGGGGATTTCTAGTTCCGGATCTGACAGTTCATCTCAGCTCTGCAGCGAGCCTAGCGGGTCTCCTGGCCAGCCGGGAGGGAGCTAAGGCTCTCATTGGTGGCTGCTGCCCCTGGTGCCAGCCAGTTCCCCTCCTTGGACCCAGGACTCCGGAACTCTCCAACTCGGGAGGTCCCAAGCTCCCAGAGGGCTAGGCCCAGCCCCTGAGGCTCCAGAGCGAGCTGCCAGGCAGAAGAGTCAGTCAGGGCCCCGGCACAAACCGTGCTGGTAGAGCCTAATTCCCCAGCTGCCCCCTCTGCCCACTGCCGCAGGAAAGCAGCCCCCTGAGGCTCCAGAGCCAGCAGCCTTCATGGGCGCCCTCCTCCTGGGGAGGGGACAGCAGCTCGGGGTTTGCCATGTCCCTTAGCTCCGGATTACCACCTGTCGGGGCTGTTTCGCGGTGCCTGGGGTGGCCCTTTCCCCCAAGGGATGCTGCAGGGGATGCCCCCGTGGCCCTGTCCCGGGCTCTCCAGAGGCCATGCTTTTCAGTGTCATCCCCCTGCTTCCCCAGGCTGCCCCGAGCCCGGTGACCTCCCCTTCCCCCACCTCCTGGCTGAGAGTTGGGAGATGGATGTGAGAAAAGTCATCACATTTCCTCTGAGAACCTGAGCAAGATGGATGGCCCATCCCACCCCCAGCATGACACCTGGCCGGCTGCCTTATCGGCCGGCCCGATGGCTCTGGGTGTCCCGGCCCCCGTTTATTTATCCTCCTCCTGTTTGGAGACTCGGCCTGATGAATGACTTTCTAGTAATTGCTGCTGGGAACCGCAGCCCCCCGGGATCAGCCCGGGACCCCCTGCCTGCGCCCCTGGCCAGCCGGGCGGGGAGAGGAGAAGGTCAGGGGCCAGGAGGTCGTTTGGGGGCTGGCCACACTCTCCATCGTCGGCCGTTTATTTGCTTTGGGCCCCGTTTGCCATTCCCGCTGCAGGGCCTGGCGACAGCGTTCTCCAATTCCCATCAAGTCTAATTGGGCTGGCTGGAGGGGCAGCAAACACAACAGCTAAGAAATGTTTTCTCTGAAAACTTCTGGTCCCACAGACACTTTGAGATCAGGTTTCACCCTGCTGAAACCCCACACCGTTCCCTGAGAAAGCGAGCCGAGCCGGAGAGAGAGCCTGGAGGGAGCAGCCTCCTCCCTGGCCCGGAGGGGCCCCGGGGCTCCGGGGCAGCAGAGGTGGCAGCGAGGCCCTCCGCAGCCGCCCGCCGGCCCACCAGCCATGCCAACAGTAACACACATCCTGGCTTTGCTATCAGAAGCCCCAGGCCGGGCTCCACAAATATGACAGCACTTGCAGAAACACGGCCCAGGACGTCACGCTGGTCACCTAAATAGAACCTGTTTAATGGGGAACGTGGGGGACGGAGCAGCGAGGAGGGGACCGCCGTGCCCGGGCTGCCAGTACTCACCTGGCCTCTGGACCCAGACCCAATGGCAGCTCCAGCAGGGCCAGAGATCAGGAAGAAGCGGGGCCGAAGCCCAAGTCCCTGATCCCAGGGTGGGACGCTCACAGGCTCGTTGTGGACTAGCAAGTGCCACCTTGGGCTGGTGGAAGGAAGCTGCCATGTTTCGCCTGGAGAAGGAGAGTGGGGTGCACACGGAATGTCTGTCTTGACTTCGGCTTGGCCCCCCGGGGCACAAGGAGGAGCATGGGGGAGGGGCACCGGGCAGTTTGACTCAAAGAAAGGGCAAACTCCCTAATGACTCCCCCAATGGAATGGGCAACCCTGAGAGGTTGGGGGTGTCCTCTGCCTTGGAGGACGTGGAGTATGGGCTGGACCACTGCTTGTTGCTTAAGTGGCAGCTGGAATTCTTTGGGGAGTGAGGTGGCCCCGAGATCAATGGGGCCCCTTCCACGTGAATGATTCTGAGGTCTGAGCAGTGACCGGCAGGAGCCTGGCCAGCTCTAAAGAGGACCAGAGCGTCATGCATTTGGATCTGGGGGACCCCTTCGAAGCAACAACTCCTCTGACTAGTCACTGCCTCGAAATTTCATTCCCACTCAACAAGCCTTAATATATTCATCAGTGAAAAGGAGAAAATGGGCACAGAGTGGTGACAGTGAGCATCTTTCCTTGTGCTAGCATGTTCTGTGCCCTACAGAGGGGGACTCCAAATCCCCCAGTTGGAGGAACCTTAGAAGCATCTAATGCAGGCCATTCCTGGACAAACGTCTCTTCATCGTCCTCTCCACATAAGTTCTTATTTTTATTTCTGTTTTGTTCATTGAGGTGGGATGCCACCCTGGCTTGGCAGCTCTGCTCCCTGAACAACAAGACCCCAAGGCTGGTGGCAGACCAGCCTTGGGGGCAGCCTGGATAGTGCTGACCTCTGATGTGATGGGTTATCGATGAGCTTTGTTCACATTGGTGATGGTGATGGTGATGGTGATGGTGATGGTGGTGATAGTGGTGATGGTGGTGGTGGTGGTGATGGTGGTGATGGTGGTAGTGGTGGTGATGGTGATGGTGACGGTGATGGTGATGGTGGTGATGGTGATGGTGGTGATGGTGGTGGTGATGGTGATGGTGATGGTGGTGATGGTGGTGATGGTGGTAGTGGTGGTGATGGTGGTAGTGGTGGTGATGGTGATGGTGGTGATGGTGGTGATGGTGATGGTGGTGGTGATGGTGATGGTGATGGTGGTGATGGTGGTGGTGGTGGTGATGGTGGTGATGGTGGTGATGGTGGTAGTGGTGGTGATGGTGGTAGTGGTGGTGATGGTGATGGTGGTGATGGTGGTGATGGTGATGGTGGTGATGGTGGTGGTGATGGTGATGGTGATGGTGGTGGTGATGGCGATGGTGATAGTGGTGATGGTGGTGGTGATGGTGATGGTGGTGATGGTGATGGTGACGGTGATGGTGATGGTGGTGATGGTGGAAGTGGTGGTGATGGTGGTGATGGTGGTAGTGATGGTGGTAGTGATGGTGATAGTGGTGATGGTGGTGGTGATGGTGATGGTGATAGTGGTGATGGTGGTGGTGATGGTGATGGTGGTGATGGTGGAAGTGGTGGTGATGGTGGTGATGGTGGTGATGGTGGTAGTGGTGGTGATGGTGGTAGTGGTGGTGATGGTGATGGTAGTGATGGTGGTAGTGGTGGTGATGGTGGTGATGGTGGTAGTGGTGGTGATGGTGGTGATGGTGGTAGTGATGGTGGTAGTGATGGTGATAGTGGTGATGGTGGTGGTGATGGTAGTGATGGTGATGTTGATGGTGATGGTGGTGATGGTGGTGATGGTGGCTGTGGGGAGAGTCCAGGCCAATAACAATAGAACCTGTTCTATATCTTGAACCTCAAGGCTAACTTAGGGTTTAGCTTTCCAAGGATGGGTTCCCACTGGCCTTCTCTGTGCCTCGTCCCGGATAGAAGAGGACGGGGGCTCCTGAAGACCACGATGGGAGAGTTCTCACTCTAACGGATTGGAGCCGCCAGAGAGCGCTTTGAGGGCTGCTTCCTGCAGCCCAGCCTGGCCCTGTTCAGAAGGGTTGGCTGCAGGCAGTCCTCCATCCGTGGGCTCTTTCAGAGACACCTTTGCAGGTGTGGAAGATTGGAATCCTCATCCATGGAGGGAGCGGCCACGTAGACCAGAAGCTCCACTGTCACGGTCTGCACTTAGAAAGACTTGGCAGGAGTCGCTCTACGGTGGGTTCTTGTTCGACCTCCACTGGAAGACTTGGCTCGGGTCCATCATTTGGGGACATCCAGAAAAGGGCAGGCAGGAGAGCGAGAGGACCACGTCTGAGAGGCGGAATGAGTTGGGTGCACGGAGGCGAGCCTGGGGAAGGCCGGAAGCCCGGCCACAGGGATCTCCGAGTCCTGGAAGGCCCAGCCTGTGGAAGAAGCATCGACCCATGTCTTTTGCCTCAGAGGGCAGAGCTAGGAATAACGGGGGGAGGCAGAGAGGCCTGAAGTCAGGAAGTACTTCCTAGCTGTGAAAAAGGCAGCCTAATTGCCTGCAGAGGGGTGGCTTCTCCTTGGCTGAAGACCCTGAAGGAAGTCGGGAGGCCCTTGTGGGGGATGCCGCAGTGGGGATCCCTGGCTGTGGTTCAGCTCTCTCCTCACCTCCCTCCTTGATCATGTTGCCTTTCCGGCCCCCTCCTGGCCACGATGTCTCTCCAGGCTGAGAAAAGGACGCTGAAGTCAGCCGGACTTCAACACCGTCAGAGGGGCTCCGAGGCTGAGCTTGGTTTCCCTTTTCTGCCAGGACTTCCAATGGAAGCAGCAGGGCAGGACGTGGCTCCTCGTACCCCAGGAGCTGGCTGTGGAGGGGGTCAGGCCGTGCTGAGGCTCAGCCCTGGGCCATGGGGAAGCCCATGGGGGGGGGGAGGGAGGGAAGGATGTGGCGCTGCAGAGGCTGAGTCGTGTGGTGTCTTCTTTGGTCTTGTGCTCTTTGGAGACAATGCCTAAGTTCTCCCACCTGCCTGTAGGCTGGGTTTGTCATCGGAGCCCCATCTTTACAGAAGTGCTGATGGGGCGGGGGGGGGGGGGTCTGGCATGGGGAAGCAGCCTGTGGGCTGGGGAGCTCAGTGGTCCCCGACCTCTCTGTGGGTCTGATTCCTCTTGAGCGGTGAGGCAGGGAAATGCGCTGATCCCAGGGCCTGGGCTCCGTGACGCCACACCCCACCCAGGAAACAAGGCAGCTGATTGGCCAGAGAAATACTCGCCTTCTCAGACCCTGTTTGGGCCAGAAGGCAGTTCCTGTGTATGGCTTCAGAGAGGCTGTGGTAGAGCTTAGTGGAGACGTCCTCGGGGTCCGGCATCAAATTGCTCGGTGGCAGGTGAGGGGAATCCCGTGATCCTGGTGAACCTCAGTTTCCTCTCCTGTAAAACGAGATGGTTGCTCGGCTCCCTTCCAGTTTGATGGCTACGAAGCTTGGATCCAAGCGTGGTTCCCTCTTCCAGGAATCAAAGAAAGGCCTAAGAACTAGTCCCCGGGCAAAGCAGGAACCCGCCGTGGCATGGCCTGGCGTGGCTGGGGCGTGCTCAGCCCCAGTGACCTTTCCTGAAGACTGAAGCTGGAGGTGCCAGCGTCCTTGTCCTTCCTCCCTCTTCTTTCTGCTTATGACTTTGGGAGACAGACGTTCTGAAAGTGGGTCACGCATGGCCGCCATCTTGCATCGGAGACGTTGAACCCCATGTAAGCTCTCCTGGGGAACTCTGGCTTGACTTCCAGTCCGAATTTCACTCCAGATCGCTGGCGGGGCCTCTCCCTTCTTGGAGCCTCCGTTTCCATTGGGCCAAGAAGGACAAGATGGCCTTCAAGGATCCAGCCAGACCTGATGGCTGGTCATGCCAGGAGCACCCAGTACTGCCCAGGCTATAAGAATGTGACCCCCCTCCCCAGGGCTTCCCAATGCAGGCAGATGCGGTGGCCTTCTGGGCTTGTCCATCATTGCAGTCCATTTCCTAGCTACGGGCTTTTATTTCCATCAGAGCATTTTACTGACCAATCTGCTGCCTTCTTTTATGCCCCTTCCCTCCCTCCCCCAGTAAAATCCACCATCCTGGTGCCAGATAGAGTTGTTTCTGCCCCCGCCCGCCCCGTGCACTCTCCACCTTGGTCCTTTTTTTGTGTTACCAGGAACAGGAGTTCATTGAAATGGCAAAGAAGTTGTCAAACCCCACCATGGAAATGGGCCTTTGGGGTACCCGGGAGGCCAAGGATGGAGCCCAGAAAGCGTCCGTCTCCAAAAGAAGTGGATGCCTGCAGGGCCGCACATGGGCTTAGGAAAGCACAGATGAGCGTTACCTGTTCGGTGATGCCCCTTTATTGTGTTCTGGATTTCCCAATGACATTTGACCTGGTTGGGGCACATCAGGGAATTTGGGGTGCTTCGTCTGCAGTGAGTTTGGTACCTCTAGACTCCAGAAGATCACATTCATGCATGGAGAAAGGAAGGGAAGGAGACCTGGTGTCACTCCTTGGGATGACTTGGCAGTCTCTTGTCTATGGATTCCCTCCGTCAAGAGTTCCCTCTGGGTAGGAAGGTCTGGGGCATATTTGGGGGACTTCTCAAGTAGTGCTGGTTTGCTCCCCCCCCCGTGGTCTGAGAACCCCTGTAGATGGTCTCCAAAGCTGATACCCACCTCAGGGGTGCTGATGTTAGAATGGGAAGAGCAGGATCCTCTTATTGGGCATTTTTCCATGACTCCCTCCATATGATCTCATTCATGGTTTTCCAACAGCTTTGTGAGGTCAGAAGTTCTATTTTCATATTATTAATTAAAAAATCCACGGCCACATAGCTGGGAGGTTGTCAAGCAGAAATGGAACCCAGGGCTTTCTGCCTCCTAGTCTAGCTACGTAGCTGTAGTTCATCAGGGAGCTGTGTTGGCTGCTCTGCTCTGCCTCTTACTAGCAGGCTGTGAGACCTTAGATAGTTCATTCATGTTTTCTCTGGATCTCAGTTTCCCTATGTATAAAATACGGCAGGAGTCTAGCCAAATCCCATCATGCCTTGCAGCTTCATGTTGGTTTCCCTATGTATAAAATAAGGCAGGAGTCTTGCCAAATCCCATCATGCTTTGCAGCTTCATGTTGGTTTCCCTATGTATAAAATAAGGCAGGAGTCTTGCCAAATCCCATCATGCTTTGCAGCTTCATGTTGGTTTCCCTATGTATAAAATAAGGCAGGAGTCTAGCCAAATCCCATCATGCTTTGCAGCTTCATGTTGGTTTCCCTATGTATAAAATAAGGCAGGAGTCTAGCCAAATCCCATCATGCTTTGCAGCTTCATGTTGGTTTCCCTATGTATAAAATAAGGCAGGAGTCTAGCCAAATCCCATCATGCCTTGCAGCTTCATGTTGGTTTCCCTATGTATAAAATAAGGCAGGAGTCTAGCCAAATCCCATCATGCTTTGCAGCTTCATGTTGGTTTCCCTATGTATAAAATAAGGCAGGAGTCTAGCCAAATCCCATCATGCTTTGCAGCTTCATGTTGGTTTCTCTATGTATAAAATACGGCAGGAGTCTAGACAAATCCCATCATGCCTTGCAGTTCCATGTTGGATCTCTAGCTCTTGGATGAGACTAAGAACAGAAGGGGCCAAGATTCCCCTGGAAAGTTTTGCTCAAAGGACCAGACCTTCCATTAGGCTCTTGAGAACTTGGCTTCCATGGAGGGCAGTCATTGACTTCAGCCCAAGGGGTCTATTTTCTCTTTCCGTTCCACAGAGTTCTGGCTATCTTAGATAACTTTGGTGTTTGGATCTTGTCCACGAGCTCAGCTCTCTTGGTAGAGGCTGACGGTCCAGATGTGCCCATTGGGAAGACTGTCTCCAGGGATGTGCAAGAGGCTAACATTTGGTAAAGCACCACCGGGCAAGCGGTTGAAGATGGGACTGAAGCAGAAGCCCGGCTTTCTTTCATTTTCTCCTTCTTCTTTCTGTGTGACCCTGGGGAAGTCAGCATCCCTCTCTGGGTCTGAATTCTCCCAGCTCTGAAGGGTTCAAGGAGGGGGGGTCCCTTCTCTGCCTTCCTCATCTTCTTGTGAAGGTCTTGGCCCTTCTGGCCACCATGGCCCCATAAGGGACAGCCCTAAGAGCTCATGAGAAGAGCACAGCACTCAAAGGCTTGCAGAACACTGCAGACATGAACTCATTCTCTCGAGAGCCCGAGATATTGAAGGAACCAACAAGTATAGAGGTGGGATTAGAACCCAGTTCTTCCTAGATCCAAGTCCGGCACTCTCTCCACAGCACCCAGCTTGCTTCTCTTCTTGTTTTCTTCTTGCTTCAGCAAACTACAGGGAAGGAAAGCGAGTGACTCTCGTTTAGGAGGCTCAGATGAATTCTTCTCAGGGAATGTATAGGTTACTTATTGTGTCAAAAGAATGTCATCTATGTATTTTCTACATGTATGTGCTATTATTGTAGGGGGGGGGGCTACAGTGCACAGAGTGCCTAGTCTGGAGTCAGGAAGATCCATTTTCCTGGGTTCAAATCTGGTCTCAGACATTTCCTAGCTATGAGACCCTGGACAAGTTCCTTAATCCTATTTGTCTCGGTCTCCACATGGGAGCTGGGGAAGGAAATGGCAGACAGCTCCAGTATCTTCGCCAAGAAAACCCCAGAGTGGGACGGACATGACTAAGATGATGGAATGATAATATGCACACATATATACACACGTGTGTATATGTACATATGTGCACCCGTGTGCATCTGTAGAAATGCTTCACTGCATATATTCATTTGGTATCTTTCTACTTCCTTGTCTATGTACTTTCTTGTTTTACGTGCTTCTTCAATGGGTCGTCTTCCTCGCTTTTTGTGTTTGGGCGAAGGCTTAGTTTGGTGCCTGACGTGCAGTAAGCACTTGGCTCATTCATTGTTAGCTCACTCCTATGGTGCCTTGCAGAGTCTCTGCCAGTCTGGCTGCGCTCCACTGGACACTCTCCAGCTCGTCATCGATGTCCTTTTTCTACCAACGTGCTCCGGAGCCCTCCATCTGGGGGCTGGGCAGGGCGGAGGCCGAGGAGGAATGAGCACCCCTTCCTGGTTCTCCTTGTCTGGGCCTCTCCCTGCGTCCACCAGCACGCTAGGGAGCTCTGCAGTCCATTGAACCCCCAGGTAGAAATCCACGCAGGTGAGCTTGAGGTCCTCCCACCCCTGCCTGTGGCTCGCCAGAGTGGTGGACACGAAGGGGATGCTTGCCTGTTGGGTAGATGCAAGCGGCAGCAGTCCGCAGTCGTTCCCATTTGCCATGAATCGCCTCTGGATGGCTTGGGGAGCTCAGGACGGGCTCCTCCTTCTCCTTTGCCCACTAGAGCCCCGGGTGTGCCTTTGGGACGAGCTTTGAGGGCCCCGCGAAGAGGAAATAGATCACGGCTGCCATTTCCAGAGAAATGTAAGACCTTTCTGGGCTCCGAGAAGCCATCAGCCCAACGAGTTTTATATACTGAAACGGTCCACGTGTCTAGTCTTCCCCAAGCAATGTCTGCTAGTCAGCTTCAGAAGAAGGATCAGGTAACACGAACAAGTGGTTCTGAGTCTGCGAGGTCCGAAGCTTCCCTCCGGGCTCTCCTGGGAGCTTTTCCTCCGAGTGGGACTTGACCCACTGCGCGAAGCCTCGCTCTTTGTGGAACTGGGCTGCCGATCGGTGTCTGGGGTATCCGGCACTCAGAGGGCTTTCGGAGCACTTTGAGCCCTCGGATGGCTCAGGCCTCCAACTGGGGTTTCTTTGGTGCTTCCTCTTACATTCAGGCGACGCTGGGCTCTCTCAGACCCTGCAAATGGAGCACGTGTCAGGATGGCGACAATGTGATGACACGCCTTTGGTCCTTCTGGCCAGTGGAAGATGGATTTCACTTGGTTTCTTTCCCCTAGAACCTCCCAATGGCCACCTTGAAGAAAGTCGAAGGTTCAGGTCTGCCATTCTTCTCTCCCAAAGAATGATTGGAGAGGGAAGGATTTGGAGCACTGCCAGGGTGCCATGGTCCCAGTTGGTATGGACCCTGCTCATATATAAGAGGAAAGCTCAGAGCCATCAGGACATCTGCTTCCTCTCCTTGCCCGTAGGCTCTTCTGGGGATGGGCGCCATGCTTCCTGAGATGGCTCCCACTTCATCTGAAGATACAATACTCACTCAGAATGCCAAACTGAATGGTGTTCCTCCCACTGGTGCAGATGACAGTAATCTATTCATCCTGTGAGAGTCTTGTTTATGTCCCTCCATACATTCTTTAGGGGATCACCCCAAATGCTGAGGTCTCGCTTCAAATTCTCTTTGTGTTTCACAGAGACCAGATATGTACACGTCCTGCCAATGGTTGTTCGATACTCTTCTCATGTGACCAACTCGTCTTATTTTGCATGCAAACATTTCCATAATCAATCAATCAATCAATCAACATTTGGCAAGCACCTACTATGCTTCAGGTACTGTTTCCACAGCACTGGGGTTAAAAAAAGAGGCAAAAGACAGTTCCTGGCCCAACTGAATGCCATCTTTTCTTCCAGTTCTCCTCCACATTTCTTATTTATTAGATATTATATCTGGTCATGGTTACTTGATAGCTCTCCATTGCCTCTTTTTTGTGATTCATTCTTAATTCATCTTGGATGGCAGTGATCCATGACTCATAGCCATGAGATATCCACAGAGTGTTGGTATCAAAAAAATGAGTCTTTGTTTTGAGGAGAAACTTAGGCTCGTCAAAGGAGGGTTTCAGTGTTCCAGAGTCTTTCCTTTTAGTTTAATTATGAACTCAACCCCAAATGGTCTTAGTCAGCAAACATGTGGCTTATTTCCCAAGCCGAGAGCTTCAGCAGCCAAGTGTAACAGTGATTTAGAATATAATCAGGTTTGTAAAAATCTTATGAAGGAAGATGGTGGAAGATTAAGGACAGTCTTGCCTCATAAAACAGAGAAGCAAAGGAGGATAAAAACTAGTTTAAAGGAAACTCACTGAGAGATCCAACTAAAGTGTTTAACCTGAGGGCATTAAAGGATGATAATGGAAGTGGGACAAGAAGCAGAAGAAAAACTGAAAAGATCTGCCAAGAAAAATCAAAGCCAAACTTTTAGAACAAACTTTTTTTTAAACCAAAGACAGGGGAGCTACCACCCTTGGACCCTAACACATCAATTTCACATACGTGAAGTAGAAATGGCACTCAACTAGGGGAAATAGCAGCATTTGATCACATATAGAGAGAAGAAATTAGTGCTACAATGATGAGGGAGTTCTAGAGCTGACTTACAAATAATATAAAAGAAGAGAAGATAGTAAAGGTACAGTCCAAAATTCTGGATGTTATTAATATTGAAAAAATGGTGACTGAGAACAATGACTTTCCTATCTATATCAATCTACATGTATATCAAGGCAATCCTTTGCATAAAATTGTAAGGGTTAAAAGTGGTTTGACTAAATTTATGAGTTAAAAAGAATGATTATGGTCACCGTTTACAAAATTAACTTTTAAGTCACAAGGCTGTTAGTAGCTTTAGTAGCTTTATTATAGTAAGATAGAGATAGCAAAGAGGGAAATGTAGAAAGGAGGTAGAAAATATCACCTAGTATAAGGATGATATTAGAAAATAAGTCTTGTTATATTAGTTTAGAGATAAGAGGTAGAGAAGCTGGCTTGAGAAAGAAATGGAGTTTCAAACAGAGCTGAGCCAGTGTCAGTTTCGAGTCTAATAGTTTTTCTTTGACAATTGCTCCCTGGGTGTGACAGTTGGTCTCAGGCAGTTGGGAGAGTCATTCACAGAGACTCTGAGGACTTGGGGCAGGTAACATTCTCCTCTCTCTCTCTCTCTCTCTCTCTCTCTCTCTCTCTCTCTCTCTCTCTCTCTCTCTCTCTCTCTCTCTCACTGTCTGAGGTAGAAGGAAAGGAGGGAAAGACCTGAAGGAGCTCAATGTTTTCTTTTTCCAACTTGGGAAACACTATTGACTATTGATTCCTGTTTTTATAGATTGTTTTAAATCTGAGAAGACTAAAGAAAAACCTGGTCTTTGGTTTGGACTCTGAGTCTGCTAAGGCTCAGAGTCCTAACTTGATTCTTGCTGAGACTCAGACAGCTAGCTTTTGCTATTTTATAATTTGAAGGCGCAGTTAAGAATTATAAGGATGGGGCAGCTGGGTAGCTCAGTGGATTGAGGGTCAGGACTAGAGACAGGAGGACCTATGTTCAAATCTGGCCTCAGACACTTCCCAGCTGTGTGACCCTGGGCAAGTCACTTGACCCCCATTGCCTAGCCCTGACCACTCTTCTGCCTTGGAGCCAATACACAGTATTGACTCCAAGATGGAAGGTAAGGGTTTAAAAAAAAAGAATTATAAGGATAATAGTGGTAGTTTATTTAGAATAGTAAAAATTTGGGTTAGTCAGATCAGGAAGGATCAGGGTAGCCTGTGGACACAGGAAAAGTGGTTCCTTGTGGAATCAGGGAGTTTTTTTTGGGTGGAGTTAGAATCCCTTAGAGTTAGAAATCCTTTTATCCTTTTTTTCAATAAATATTTTATTTTATTTTTTATAACAAGTCTCCTTAGTGTTCTTTTGCCTGGTCCTGAAGAGAAGTTCATTTGTGAGCTTCACTTCATTTATATAAACTGAAGATACTTTGTAAGCCCAGCAAGCAGAGTATCAAAGTCACTTTATAACTAATAATCAATCCATTGCTTTATTATTTTTACAGTCTGCCTCTTATTTTTACACTAGCTAAATACCCTATAATTGCTGATCTGAAGAAATCCAGCTCGACTCTGACAAAGGCTCCCTCAGGTCCTGATCTCCAGGCAGGAGTCCTCCTAGTCTCTTCAGCAAGTCTTACCAGTGCAGAATCAGAAGTCCAATGCAGAAGACCCTCCATCGCAGAGACACCAGTGCAGAAATCCTTTTTCAGCAAGAGCCACCGAGGCAGCAGAAGTGAATCTGAATGCCCTCGGCTGGTTTTTATAAGCAGTTTTCTCCACATCACTTCCTGTCTCTCTGGTTTCTTCTTCCTTTCACTGTGAGCTGGTCTATTACGTCTCAGGTACCAATCAAAGTCTCTCAATTTGTGTAGCACTGCCCTGGGGTGGGCACTGAAGATGGACAGGACAAGGAGCTCTTCCACGAATGCACGTCCCCCCCCCCCCCATGGAGCTTCATAAGCTGTTCTCCAAGCCAAGAATCCATGGTTCCCTCCTCAGCAGCACCTGACAGAAACCATACTTCCTCCAAGCTTCAGCTCTTTCAGGAACTTATCCTTGAACCTCCCAGGTAGCAAAAGGCTCAGAGAATATTGGAATGTGGAGAGGCCGATGTGGACGGCACTTCCCAAGTTATTCACATTTACTTATGTGAGGACAGCATCTGTGTGCCGTCCCTCCCCATCCCAGCTCACTGGGAGCTCCCAGGAGGGGGGCCTCTTAGAGGATGGAGATGATTTTGTTGTTAAATTGCTATCCCTGGCACGTGGCATGATTCCTGCCCCTCTTCCCAACATAGCGGTGTTGGAGGTGGTTGTATTACTCTTCCTATTATTATTATTATTATTAGAGGTGATTGTGGTGGTGGTAGAAGTGATGAGGATGACGGTGATTCCTATTCATAGAGTACGTTGAGGTTTGTGAGGCACTTTTGTATAAATGGAGATTTGAACCCCAGACTTCAATCCCCAGAAGTCCTTGGTATGTCCCAGAATTCCCTATAATCTCAACTGAGTCTCCACCTGGGGGAGATCCCAGTTTAGTATTTAACGGGCTCTTTGCCTCCCAAGAGCCTCTTCCTCTACTTGGACATTGCAACATGTAGTAAGTAGGCTGTGAATGGGCTAATCAGCCCTAGGTACGTGGTTTATTATTTTGTATTCTTGATTTCTAATAATCTTTAATAAACCTCATAAAATATAATACTTTTATTGCTAGAGACAAATTTAATTTTTACAGTTTACCTATATGATATCATTAGACTCTTCCCAAGAACGAAGTAACGTTAAATTCTATAATTACCCTGAATATTGTAGATGTCAAAAATTGAGCCTGTTCTCCATTAGTGGCGGTGTAATGTCCCTGAACAATCTGCAGGGATCCAGGAGAAAAAAACACCATTCATAAGCAAAGGATAAACTATGGGAGTGGAAACACCGAGAAAAAGCAACTGCCTGAATACAGCGGTTGAGGGGACATGACAGAGGATAGACTTTAAATGAACACTCTAATGCAAATACTATCAACAAAGCAATGGGTTCAAATCAAGAAAACATCTAACGCCCAGTGGACTTACGCGTCGGCTATGGGGGGTGGGGGGGAGGAAAAGAAAATGATCTATGTCTTTAACGAATAATGCTTGGAAATGATCAAATAAAATATATATTTAAAAAAATTGAGCCTGGAGATAGGTTAGATGACCTGCCCAAGGTCACACAATTCGTAAGTGTCTAAGGGAGGATTAAAGCTCAGCTTTCTCTCCCAGCTGTTACAAAATGCTTGTGGGGCACATGATTACAGCAACCCTTCTATAATGGAATTCCATTTCCCACTGTCATGGCCTTGAATGGGCTGTGCCCCACGCCTGGGATGCTCTGGCCTCTTACTTCCCCCTTTCCCCTGGGTTATCCTAGCTTCCTTATGACCCAGCTCAGAATCTCACCTTCTGTAGGAGCCTTTCCTGCTCCCCAGCTACAAGTGCCTTCTTCTTTCAGAGAGGCATGCGCAGGAGACATAGGTATCCACAAAGCCGTCTCCTCCTCACATTATGGTCGTGCAACTTGGGGCTTTTTCTACCCAATTTTTCTGTATTGCCATTGGTTAACCCTGGA
Source organism: Monodelphis domestica (assembly GCF_027887165.1). Lineage (NCBI taxonomy): Eukaryota > Metazoa > Chordata > Mammalia > Didelphimorphia > Didelphidae > Monodelphis > Monodelphis domestica. The sequence goes on along the minus strand of NC_077227.1, from coordinate 756,538,387 downwards.
TCCTCCATTCTGCAAGCATCCTTTCTTGATGCTCTCAGTGCTAGTGCCACCCCGTCTGATGTTTACCTTCAGTTTATCCTGTTTTTAGCTGTCTGGTTGGTTGCCTTTTGCTCGGAGTTCTTTGAGCGCAGGGACTGTCTTTCCTCTCTTTCTAGCCTCAGTGTTCCACACAGCGCCCCTAGCATGTAGCAGGAACTTACTAGCATTTATTGATTGACTGAAAAACGGTTTGGTAATTGGCTAGTTGAGGCAATGCTATGGAAGGTGACCTCGCTCCCCAGGGTGGTTTGGCCCTCTTCCTTTGGCTCCCCTTTCCAAAGAATGAGAGGGAGAAGCGGAAGAATGCAAAGGGATCCTTCTCTACAGATACTACAGGTCACTGGGCACCTTTGGTGCATTGCTGAAGCATTCACACACATCCACAGGCATTCAAACACACACACACGACTCCCGAACGTCCCTGGAGGGCAGAAGAGTTTGGACAGGCTCTGAAGAGGAGATGACACAGAAGGTGTCATCCATCAGGTGAGGGGGGGGTGGGAGTGTGGGCTGTGCCCTGGGTTACCACACGGCTCTGCTCCCCTCCAGTGCTGGCAACCCCTGCCCTTGTCTTGGGTTGAGAAAGAGACATTACTCACCCACAGCGCGCTCCTTGCCAAGCCACTTCCCTAAAGTATACAATGAAACATCATCTTTAAGAAGGAAGAAAATGGAATGGTTGCTCCTCAAGCCAAGGGGCAGAGAGCGAATGGGCCAGCTCTGGACTTTGGGTCAGGGAGAGCCTTGGGGAGAGGTGGGAGCTGGAAACCCTCTGGGTTTGGACACCAAATATGGAGTGGGCTTAAGGGAGACCCAAGGGTGTCTTTGGGGGACAACCGAATGTCTGCAGCTAGAGTCGGGACAGGCTCGCTTCCATCCGACACATTTGATGAATGTCAGACTCCCGTGTGAGGCCGGAGGGTTGGGTCAACTGGAATGTGTGTCTTACACTTGGGGGGAAAGCCAGGGAAGAATGAAAAGGTGGAGAGTGCGAGAGCTCGAGAGCTCAGAGAGGGAAAGAGGTTGGGAGAGGAGGGTCTGAGCAGGGCTGCTGATGGGTTTGGAAAGAAGGAATGGGGGCGAGGACGGGCTAGGAGTGTTCTCCCCTCCCAGGGGAACCCGAAGAACACTAGTGGCATAGGCAGGAGATAGTGATAGGATCAAGGAAAGGATCAACCTTGGCCAGCCCTGGGATCAAATATGGCGGGATTGGGAAACTGAGGATCTGGGGGGAGCCCTCCGCTCCACAGGCACCTCAGGGCAGCTGCAGCCTTGGCATCCCTTATCTCCCCCCACCCCTTGGAGGTAACGGCTGCAGGAATTCTCCAGCCTCCGAGCTCTCTTGCTTGGGTTGAATAAAGACTGCCAAGATGCACATCCCTTAGCTCAGCGGAGATTTGCAGCCAAAGCTGTGTTCTAGTCACATTTCCTGAACTCATTATCTTCCTCCAGACCTTCCCTCTTCCCATTTCCCACAGTGCTGCCAAGGACAGCACCCTCCTCCCCCCAGGCCCCTGGGCTCACAATCTAGCTGTCATGCTCCACTCCTCACTCTCTTTACCCCCCCCCCCCCCCCCCGCTGCCCCCAGCCCTCTATCCAATCTGTTGCTAAGTCCTATTTGTGTCTTGGAAACCTTTCACAGACATCTCTGGCCTCTTCTCAGGGCGCCTTCATCCCCTCGCACCTGGGCCATGGCAGGAGCGCTGGGGTGGGGGCCCAGCCTCCCCCTCTAGCCCATCCTCCATTCAGCTGCTCAATGATCTTTCTAAAGCTTAGGGCTGACTATGCTAATAAAAGTTTCTCCCACCCTCACTGTCTCCTACTTCTCCAGTCTTCCCTCTGCAATCCAGTGACATTGGGCACCTGATGGTCCATAAGCAAGATACTCCCTTTCTACCTCTTGCCTCTGTGCCTTTGGCCTGGCTGTGCCTCATGCCTGGAATGCCCTTTCTCCTCCTCACCTCTGATTTCCTTTGTAAGGATGGGTGCATGGGAGTATTTTGGGCATCCTGACATCAGGGCTGAGGGAGAGAAAGCATCAGTTGGAGAGCAAAGGATTCTGGGAAAGAAAGTGACCTGAGGAAGATCTGGATGGAATGGGGGGGGGGGGGGCTTCTGAGCCGAGTCCTTGACCTGACAAGACCTGTTCTGAGGCTGAGGATCGCACTGAAAGCTACCTGAGAGAATCGGTTCCTACAGTCAAGCTTCCTAGAGATTCTTCTTCAACTGGATTTCTCCAACCAGCTCTTAACTGAGAAGAAGATATCTCAACCCCCGAAGGGGCTGTGGACTCTCGGGGGAGGGAGCCCCGCTCTCTTGCCCTTCCCATCTCCTGGCAGTTTCTTTGGGCTAGACAGATACATAGATTAATAACGGGCCTGTTTAGTTGGGGATACCGTTCGGAGAGGCCCGACGGCGTGATACCGTGCTGTTCAGGCCAGGGACCCCATAGGAGACATCAGGGCACCCGTCCCCACTTTCCATCATTAAAGCCTTACTAGAGCAGTCAGATTTTGCCAAGCCTCTTGATGTACTTTTGAAAAGGTGCCTGAGTCAAGAACGGTAGAGAGTCATCTGAGGCAAAGCCCCCGCGGGGGTTGCTTCTAGATCCTCTGTGGGAAAAGGCCTGAAGACAGCCTTGGGTTTAGTGGGTAGGGGACACCCCACTAAACTGCTGCAGCTGACAGCTGCCCCCCTCAGGGAGGAGGGAGGAAGACAGAAGCTCGCTCCCATCCAGCTTTGGCTCCCTCTCTCTCTCTGTCTGTCTCTGTCTCTGTTTCTGTCTGTCTGTCTGTCTCTGTCTCTGTCTCTGTCTCTCTGTTTCTCTCCCTTATTCCCTCTCTCCCATCTCTCTCTCCCTCTCTCTCTCTCTGTCTGTCCATCTGTCTGTCTGTCTGTCTCTGTCTCTGTATCTCTCTCTCTGTCTCTCTCTCTCTGTCTCTCTGTCTCTGTCTCTCACTCTCTCTGTCTCTCTCTCTCTTTCCCCCCTCTCTGTTTCTCTCCCTTATTCCCTCTCTCCCATCTCTCTCTCCCTCTCTCTCTCTGTCTCTGTCTGTCTGTCTGTCTGTCATATACTGATCCTGCTCCAGAAACTCTCTCAACACTCCGCCGAAACACCATCACACTCAGTGGAGAGAGCCTGGGTTTTGCCCAAGGAACCATCATTTTCCCACCTCCACGGCCCACCTGAAGTCCTGCCTTCCTTCCACGTGCTGCCCTCCCTGGTGCGACTCCTTCTCGCCCCCTTCATTTCTCATCCAAACTGCCCCAGCTTCATTTGGTCTATGTCGTGCAGCCACCTATCTATGCCCATCCCTATGTCATCTCCCTTCTATAAGAATAGAAGCTCCTTGAAGGCAGGGAGAGCTTCCGTCTTGGCACTTGTTTCCCCAGTGCTTGGCACCATCCCTGGCACAGAGGAAGTGCTACACAAATGCCTGCACGTAGACTGGTTGCCTGGGATTCTTAGTCAGATAACGGGCAGACAGTGGGAACTCCAGGTGCCGCGGCCTGCTTTGGGCCCAGAATACATGCTGAATGAACACTTCCTGGGCTCATCAGCATTTATGCATCATGCGCAGAGTATTATGTGCCAGGGACTGTGCAGTGTGACGGCGATAAAAGGGGAGAGCAGCGTCTCCAGCATGGAACAGAAGAGGAAAGCGACACAGACACACTCTGCTTCTTTTGAACAGTATTTTATTTTTGAGCCTTGAAGGGTCCCGGAGCTGCACATCTTCTTAGGTGCCCTCTTGTCTGCCACCTTCATGGAGATGGGGAAAAGGGCTCTGGTCTAGGAAACAGGACAGCAGAGTTCTGGGCACGTCAGCCATGAATGTCCTGTACATTTGTGCCTTTTCCTCTGGGTCTCCCTTTCTGCAGCTACAGGGTGGGGAGGGGGAGGAGTAGATGATCTCTAAGATCCCTTCCTGCTTAGCCCATTTTGTTCTAGGCTCCTTCCCATCCTGACCATTCTTTGTTCTGTCCTCTAGGGTTCCTTCTCGCTCTGACATACTCTCTCCTCTCTTCTCAGGTCCCTTCCAGTTTGGACATTCCAGACTTTCGGTGATAGCAGCTTAGGTTGACTTTCCATCTCTTGCCTGTGTCCTTTCCCCTCCTTCTGTGTGCAAACGGATCTAAGCCCCCAATCCGGAGCGATTCCAGGCCCTACTGGGCTCCCCAGATTCCTGCACAACTTCTCTCCCTCTGCTTGATGGCCAGGAAACGTAGGATTTTAATAAGCTCGCTGTCAATACGGAATGATGGATGCTGCATTTCCTTTGTCCGCAATGAAGAGGCGGGCAGCCCAGCCCCTGGGCCTTTGATGCTCCCTGTCTGTGTGTCTGGGCCACCTCTCTAATGGAGTTTCCAAACCTTCCCATTAGTCCTCCTTTTCTCCCACTCCTCTACTGGCCGAGGGATTAATTTTGTCACAAACAGGGCTCTGGGGGACGGATGGGAAACCATGCACACAACAGTCTCTGTCAGGGAGCTGGCTGTTCAGCAAGGCTGCCCCAGGCCCTCCAAGCCCACGGAAGGACTGTCCGTCCCCAGTCATCCCCATTGACCCAGTACTGGTGTCGGTCCTCTTGCTTCCAGCCCCTGCCCTTGATATATGTCTTGCTGACAGGCCCATAAATCACATCTGTTCATCACAGAGAATGTTGGACTGGTGCGGATCATGTATGGCATTGCTCCCAGACACTTAGCGCCATGTGTCCTGCCCTTCTAAGCTTTGATTCTTCATGCGTGAGCTTGGTTGGGGCCCCAGTGGCAAGAGCAAATCTCTAGGAAGAAACCAGAGCAGAGAAGGAGAGGATAATGATGAAGGTGTCAGATGCCAGTGTCTGACCTTGACCTTGCACAGCATTGCCGTCCCACCCCCTGGCCCTCTCCCATTATCCAGCCCAAGTCCATGGGATTGCACCCTTGGCCAAAAGCCACCTCTATCTAAGACATGCTATGACTCTCCCCCTTCCCCCAATTTAAGGAGGTCCTGGATGGTGGCCAATTCAAATGAACCCATCCAAAACAACTGACAAGAACTTGAGTTGATTTAGGAGAGACACAGAATCTATGATCAGGGAGGTGATGGGCCTTTTGTCCTCTGCCCTGGTCAAAGGACATTTGGAAACGTAATTATTAAGAACTCCTTTGCCCAATTATATGGCAATAAGTATGGCAATCTAGGTGGAATGGATGAATATTTACAAAAATATAAACTTCCCAGATTAACAGAAGAGGAAATCGAATATTTAACCCCATCTCAGAAAAAGAAATCGAACAGGCCATCAAGGAACTCCCTAAGAAAAAATTCCAGGGGCTACATGGATTCCCAAGGGAATTCTATCAAACATTCAAAGAACAACTAATCCCAATACTCTACAGACTACTTGACAAAATAAGCAAAGAAGGAGTTTTAGCAGATTCTTTTAAAGATACAAATATGGTGCTGATTCCCAAGCCAGGAAGACCAAAAACAGAGAAGGAAAACTACAGACCAATCTCCTTAATGAGCATAGATGCAGACATCTTAAATAAAGTACTAGCTAAAAGGCTACAGCCAGTGATCAGGAGAGTTATTCACTATGACCAGGTGGGATTTATACCAGGAATGCAAGGATGGTTTACTATTAGGAAATTCATTTGCATAATTGACCATATCAACAGTCAAACTAATAGATGCAGAAAAAGCCTTTGACAAAATACAACACTCATTCCTACTGAAAACACTAGAAGTATAGGAATAGAGGGGCCTTTCCTAAAAATAATAAACAGTATTTATTTAAAACCATCAACAAGCATCATCTGCAATGGGGACAGCTTAGAAGTCTTCGCAATAAGATTAGGAATGAAGCAAGGATGCCCATTATCACCTCTATTATTTAACATTGTACTAGAAACACTAGCAGTAGCAGTTAGAGAAGAAAAAGAAATTGAAGGGATCAAAGTAGGTAATGAAGAAACTAAACTATCACTCTTTGCAGATGACATGATGGTATATCTAGAGAATCCAAGGAAATCCACTAAAAAACTAGTAGAAACAATCAATAAGTAGCAAAGTTGCAGGTAAACCCACATAATAATAAACCCACATAAATCATCAGCATTCCTGTAAGTTTCCAAAAAAAACCCAGCAGCAAGAGTTAGAAAGAGAAACTCCATTTAAAATTACTCTAGAGAAGATAAACTACCTGGGGATCTACTTGCCAAGACAAATTCAGGAATTATATAAGCACAACTACAAAACACAGATCGTCACACAAATAAAACTAGATCTAAACAATTGGAAAAACATCAATTGCTCATGGGTAGGACAAGCTAATATAATAAAAATGACATCCTATTTAAATTAATTTACTTATTCAGTGCCATACCCATTGAACTACCAAAACACTTTTTATAGAATGAGAAAGAATTTTTACAAAGTTCATCTGGAGGAACAAAAAATCAAGAATATCAAGAAAAAATGGGAAGGATGGCAGTCTAAATTTACTAAACCTCAAACTGTACTATAAAGCAGTGGTCATCAAAACAAAATGGTACTGGCTAAGAGACAGAAGGGTGGATCAATGGAATAGACTTGGAGTAAATGACAGTAGCAAGTTTAGTGTTCGATAAACCCAAAGATCCCAGATTTTGGGACAAGATCCCACTATTTGACAAAAACTACTAGAACAAAAGGAGAAATTAGGCTTAGATCAACATCTTACACCTTTACCAAGATTAACTCAGAGTGAGTAAATGACAAATATAAAGAGGGAAATCATAAACTAATAGGTAAACATCGAATAGTATATCTGTTAGATTTGTGGGAAAGGAAGGAATTTAAGACCAAGCAGGATATAGAGAACACTACAAAATGTAAAATGAATAATTTCAATTGTATTAAATTTAAAAGTTTCTGTACAAACAAAACCAGTGCAACCACAATTAAAGGGAAAGCAATAAACTGGGAAAAAATTTATAACACAACTCTCTGATGTTTAGTTTCCCAAATATATAAGGAACTAAGTCAAATTTGCAAAAAACAAAAAAACCCAAGCCATTCCTCAACTGACAAATGGTCAAGGGACTTGAATAGACAGTTTTCAGATAAAGAAATCAAAACTATCAATAAGCACATGAAAAAGTGTTCTAAATCTCTTAAAATTAGAGAAATGCAAATCAAAACAACACTGAGGTACCACCTCACACCTACCAGATTGGCCAATATGACATTAAAGGAAAATAATACATGGTGGAGGAGATGTGGCAAAGTTGGGACACTAATGCATTGCTAGTGGAGTTTTGAATTAATCTAGCCATTCTGGAAGGCCATTTGGAATTATGCACAAAGAGCTTTAAAAGGCTGCCTGCCCTTTGATCCAGCAATACCACTGCTGGGTTTGTACCCCAAAGAGATAATAATGAAAAATATTTGTACAAAAACATTCATCACCACGCTCTTTGTGGTGGCAAAAAATTGGAAAATGAAGGGGATGTCCATTGGGGAATGGCCGAACACACTGTGGTATCTGTTGGTGATGGAATACTATTGTGCTGAAAGGAATGATGAACTGGAGGGATTCCATGTGTGACAAGGAAATCACTTTAAAAGACTGATATATATTAATTTAAGGTCACCAAGGAATTCAGCTATGTAATTCCTAAATGAAAACTCAAGTCAGCAGTCAACCTTTTATGGAATTTAATTACAAACAGGAGGAAGAAAGGTATTAGAGATAGAGAGAGAGAGGGAGAGAGAAAGGGGAGAGAAGGGAATAGGGCTTAAATACCCCTTCTGTTTAGGCTGGGCCAAAAGGCCCAAGCCCTTAGATAGCTGGGGCAAAGAAAGAGATCAGTCCCTATCACTCACATGACCAAAATGGAGAAACAGTCTCCGGGGCCTCCACCTCCAGCTTCCTTCAGAGCAAGCTTCTCAGAGCACAACCTCTCAGAGCAAAAACTCTCCAACCACCTCAGTCCTCAGACCCTCTATCTTTAAGGAAAACATCCAAGTTCCCTTCCCTCAGTTCTCACATCTACCAATCACTGTCCATGTCTTCCCTGTGCCAATGGTGGCTCTAGCTTAACCCCAGGACCGCCCAGAGGTCTGTGGCTTTGCACATGTCTGTTGAAGGTCATATTCTCAAATAATTAAATCTTGATCCTTTGCTACAGCCCTTCCTAAATCCTGTTACCCTGAGTAGGGTGGAGATTGGAATAATTAAATTTTGATCTATGCTTCAGCCCTTTCCATTGTTCAGCAAAAGGTTTCTGTCCTAAAGTAATCTTAAGAAGGGAGAAGGAGGAACCTCCCATGCCAATGGGGTTCACATTCCAATAGACTATCAGTAAGAAATTTTCCAAGTATGAAATTTCCCAATGGTGAAATTTCCAACACTTATAAGTCTAAGAAATTTTAAGGTTTACACATGTGAACTGGAAAGACCTCCAGGAATTGATGCAGAGTGAAAGGAGCAGAACCAGGAGAACATCATGCACAGAAAGTAAAACATGGTGGAAAAATCCAATGTAATGGACTTTGTTTCTAATAGCAATGCAACAAGCCAGGATACTCCTGAAGGACTTATGGGAAAGAATGCTAACCACATTGAAAGAAAGAACTGTGGGAGTAGAAATGCAAATGCAAAGCATATGACCTCATTTATCACATGTATATATGGGTATGTGATTTGGGGTTTAGGCCTTAAGAAAAATCACTCTATAGCAAAAATGAATAATATGGAAATAGATATCAAGTGACTTCAGTTGTACAACCCAGTGGAATTTCATGTTGGCTCTGGGAGGGGGGAATTAAGAGGGGAAGGAAAGAAAATGAATCATGCAAACATGGAAAAGTATTTTAAAATAAATAAATAAATAATAAATAAATAAATAAATTTTAGAAAGACACAAAGGTCAGTTGGAGGGTTGTGCTCAGGCCTAGGCACAGACAAGCTGGGGAGTTTCTTAGAGTACAGGCCTTATGAGGAGCAAGGTTGGGGAATGAGGATGCTTAGCTTGGAGAAGATGGGATGGCTGTCTTCAGGCTTTTGAAGGATGGTCATATGTAGGAGGGATAAGACCTCAGGTAACCCAACCAGGAAAATGGGATGGAGTCAGGTTTAGCTTGATGCCAGGGAGAAAAAGGACTCAAAGGATTGTTTGGAAGAAATGGGGTGATTCAACTATGAACAGTGAAACAGATGACCAGAGCCTAGAGCTTTAGGGTTGGGGAGGTACTCAGGAAGCGGGCCCTCTCCAATGCCTCTGAGAGAACGGGATTCTCCAGCCTCCACCTGGGGGAGTCAGAAATGCTCCAGTGTTAACACTTCGATCCCAGGGAGAAGGGGCAGTAATGAGGGGGCCCTGTCTACAGGAATATGAGTAGGTTGGGAAGGGTTCTCAACAAGGTGGGACTTGAGATAGACCCAGTGGAATGGGCAGACCATTTCTTCTCCTTGGGCCTCAGTAAAATTAGGAAGCTAGATGAGATGGTATGAGAAGTGCCTTCTTTTCTAGAGCTAGAACCCAGGACAGGAAATTCTGGAAAGTGAGGACTGCTTCATTTCTGTCCTATGCCTGGCACTGCCCTCACCCACAGTAGCTGCTTAACAGATGCTGGTGGAATAAATGCCTCGAGATTTCAGGAGGCCAGAGGAGATGGGAAGGCCTCCAGGTAGAGAGAAGAGCACAGAGGAGGGAACTTTCTAGGACATTTCTGACTGTGGTTGCTGTCAGGGAGCAAAGAGGAAGAATAGATGAGATTGCTTTGGCAGATGTAGCAGCTTAGAGCACTTAGGTAGGTCATCCAATTACGTGTGTACACATATATACGTGCCTCAGAATCACCAAGCCTACAAACTGGAGGGGGCCCTCTACCTACCTCTTCTCAAAGACTTGTGGTGAATGGGAACCCACAGTGGTCAAAAGCAGGCCATGGCCACTCAGAGGAGAAGTCATTGTGGAGTTTGGTGTCTTTGGACCCTGTCTCCCTACCCCCCTGGAGCCAATCAGAACAAAGTGAACTCTACCTTCAACAGTCTTTCAAGTATATTTATCCTCAGTCGTCCTTTCTTCAGGGTGAATATCTCCAGGCCTTTCTACCGATCCTCATGACTTGGATTGGAATCTTTTTCTTATCATGGTTATCTTCTCTGGATGCTCTCTAGATAACTAACATCCTTGCTATTTGGGGGCATCCAGAACTGGAAGAGAGCTCACATCTGATCAGTCAGAGGACAGAGGACAATTACTTGCTTAATCATGGAGGGACCACACTTCTCCTAAGGTGGACCAAGATTGATTTATCATTCTTGGCTTTCATAAAGCTAAGGAATCTTCAGATCTATGTCTGCGTTTGGAGTGGAAGGTGGAATGGTAGCGTTTTTGCCGAGAAATATTGATCTTGGAAACTTCTTAAAAGAGAAGACTGGTTTACTTCTTTTCATGGCTCAGGGTGGTTCTTCCTCCTTCAAATTGTGGGGATGTTGGAGAAATTCAGGCAGAACCCAGGAGCCACCCATTATGGCTAGGCAACATAGGGTCTAGATTCTAGTCATTCTAGACATGTCTTATTGATTAGAGCATTTGGAACTAGCTAGAACTTTCAGGGTTGCTCAGGTTAGGTCAACTTTCACTTTGTAAATATTTCCTAATTACTTATCTGTGATGATGCTAATCCTACTCCTTACCCTCTCTCCAGTAGAATGGCAGCTCCTTGAGGGTAGGGAATATTTGCTTTTGCCTTTAGATCCCTAATATGTAAACACAGAGCTTGATGAATGATTGTTGAATGAAAGAATTCATCTCTAACATGGAGGACATAGAAGATGGGTTCTCTTGGAACCTCTTTGCCTTGGAAATAATTCTCTCTTATAAGGCCAACTCATGTTCCAGCTGCCCAAGAAGCTGCCCTTTATTCTTTTCAATAAAGGGAGATCTCTTTCTAATCAGATTTTCCTTGGACCCTTTGCCATATTGTATGATACTCTCCTTTATGTCCAGTTTCCTATCTCCCTAATAAGACCCGAGGCTTCTTGAAGACCAGGACTGTTCAGCATCTCTCTTTGCCAGAAAGTAGAATTATATTCACTAGGCTCTTAATAGATATCTGTTGAACATGGGCTCTGATATCACTGTATTGCCCCATCCATTAGAAGGTAAGGTCAAAACTTCTGGGGGCAGAGCCAAGATAACAGAGTTGAGAAATCACTCAGTTTAGTGCTCCCAATATTCCCCTCCAAAAGACTTTAAAATGACACCTCATGTTGAATTCTGGAGTGGTAGAGCCAACAAAATGGTTGAGTAAGACACCCTTGTATCCCAGGACAACAGAGAAGGCTGGGAAAGGAATAAAGGCCTTTCCTGGGTAAAAACCAGAGTGCAAACTAAGAGTGAAATTACCCTATATTTCTCCAAATCACACCATCTAGGAAACACTGAAAACTTCCAGCCCCCCAGAACTAACTCTGAAAAGAGTAGTGTAAAAGAACCTAAAGCTTGAGACAATGTTCCTTCCTTCCTCTCACACCCTGAACAGAATCCAACACTAAGAAATATTTCTAAATAAATCAATAGAGTGGGAAAATGAGTTAACAACAACAAAAAAGGAACCTAACCATGCAAAGTTACTTGGGTGACAGAGAGGATCAAGACACAAATTCAGAAGACAATGAAGTCAAAATGGCTACAATCAAAGCCTCAAAGGGGAAAAAAGGTGAATTGGACATTAACCTGATAAGAATTTCTGGAAGAGCTAAGAAATGATTTTCAAAATCAAATATGAGGGGTAGAGGAAAAAAACCAGAATGAAAGCAAAGGCAGGAAATCTTAATAATAGTTAACTTGGTAAAGGAGGCACAGAAGTAATGACAAAAAATAGTATATTAAAAAACAGACCTGGCCAAATGAAAAAAAAATTAAAAAAGAAGACCTGGGCAAATGGAAAGAAGTCGAAAAGTTTAATGAAAAAAATCCATAAAAATTAGGATTGGAGAAATGGAAACTATCAAATCTATGAGACCACAAGAAAAATAAAACCAAGTAAAAAGAATGAAAAAACAGGATAAGAAAAACAACTGATCTGGAAAATGGGATTAAGGAGAAATAATTTAACAATTATCTAATTACTGAAAACTATGATCAAAGAAAGAGCCTCAGCATCGCCTTTCAGGAAATTATTAAAGAAAACTGATCCAATGTCCTAGAACCAGAGAGTGAAAGAGAAATTGAAAGAATCCATCAATCATCACCTGAAGGAGATCCCAAAGTGCAAATACCCAGAATTATTAGAGCCAAACTTCCGGGCTCTTAGACCAAAGAGAAAATATTTCAAATAGCCACAAAAATTCAGTTATCATGGAGCCATAGTCAGGATCATACAAAATTTAACAGCTTTCATGTTAAGGAAAGCAAAAGAGCTTGGATTATAACCAAGAATAACCACCCTGAAAAACTGAGTATAAACTCTCAAAGGGGAAAAACATATATGTAATGAAATAGAGGGCTTTCAAGCATTACCAATGAAAAGATCAGAACTGAATAAAAAAGACTCAAGAGATACATAAAAAGGTAAATATGATAGAGCAATCATAAGGAACTCAGTAAGGTTAAAGTGGATATCGGCAATGGAGTTGTCAAAGAGCATTTGGTCTTGCATCGATTGGGAGCACAGAGGTACCCTATAGTCTCTTTCTGACCAGTTTCCAGGTTTCCTTACAAGAAACACACTTGAAACAGAGAGAGACTGAGTTAAAAACAAGAGACTGGAGTAAAATCTATTTTTCTACAGCTGAAGTTAACAAGGAAGGGGTAGCTGTCATGGTCTCAGACTAAGCAAAAGTAAAAATAGATTTAATTAAAAGAGATAATCAGAGAAACTAAATTTTGCTAAAAAAGTGCCACAGGCAATGAAATAAAATTAATACTGGACATATGCATTAAATGATATAACATCCAAATTCTTAAAGGAAAAGGTAGATAAATTATAAAAGGAAATATACAGTAAAACTAGCCTAGTGATGAACCTCAACCTTCCTTCCTCAGAATTAGATAAATCTACATACAAAATATACAAGGAAGAAATTGAGGAGATAAAGGTAATCTTAGAAAACTTAAATATGATAAACTTCTGCAGAAAATGGAATGGGAACAGAAAAGAGTATACCTTTTTCTCAGCTGTACATGACACCTTCACAAAAATTGAGTATATATGGCATATGGCATAAAAATCTGACAAGCAAATGCCAAAAGGCAGAAATATTAAATGTATCCTTTTAATACCACAATACAATAAAAATTAAATCTAATAAAGGGCCATTGAAGTATAGATTAAAGATAATTAGAAACAAAATAATTTAATCCTAAAAAAGGAATGAGTTGAAAAACAAATCATAGAAATAATCCATAATTTCATTAAAGAGAATAATGACAGTGATATAATATTCCAAAACTCATGGTATGCAACAAAAGCAGTATTTAGGGGAAAATTTCTCTCTCTAAATGAATACATCAATAAAAGAAAGATCATCAGTGAACTGGAAATGAAACAACAACAACAAAAAACTAGAAAAAAAAAATTAAAAATCTTCAATTAAACACTAACATGCAAAGGATCAATGAACAAAATGGAAAGTAAAAGCAAAACAAACAAACATCAAAACAATAATAAAGCCAAGAGCTGATTTTATGAAAAAGAAACAATAAAATAAGAGAAATCATTGGTTAATTTGATTAAAAAGTGAGGAAGAAAATAAAGTTACAGGTATCAAAAATGAATAGGGTGCACCAAACAATGAAGATGAAATTAAGGCAATTATTAGGAGTTGTTTTGACCAATTATATGCCAATTAAACTGACCATCTCAGTGAAATACATGAATATTTACAAAAAACATAAACTGCCCAGATGAACACAACAGGAAATAGAATCCTTTAAATAACTCTTATCTTAGAAAAAGTAATTGAGCAAGCCATCCATGAGGTCCCTAAGAAGATAACTCCAGGACCACAAGGATTTACAACCAAATTCTACCAAACATCCAAGGAACAATTCATTCCAATACTGTATAAAGTATTTGGGGAGGGGGGGAACAAAACAGGTAAAGAGGGAGTCTCACCAAATTCTTTTATGACAAAAATGGTTTTGATATCTAAATCATGGCAAACAAAAACATAAAAATAAAACAATAGGCCAATCTATTAATGAATATTGATCAAACAATTTGAATAAAATATTAGCAAGGATATTAGTGTAATATAGCACAAAAATCATGACCTATGACCAAGGGGGATTTATACCAGGAATGTAGGTCTATTTCAATATTAGGAAAACTATCAGTGTTATTGACCATATCAATAACAATAACATCAACAATGATATGATGATACCAACACATGCAGAAAAAGTCTTTGACAAAATACAACATCCATTCCTATTAAAAAACCACTACAACCAACCAACCAAATAAAGCCAGTACAAAGCATGGGAATCAATGGGACATTTCTAAAAATGATAAGTAGGATCCATCTAAAGCCGAGAGTAATCATTATCTGGACTGGGAATAAACTTGAAGCCTTCTGAATAAGTTCAAAAGTGAAGCAAGGAAATACATAATCACCAGTATTATTCAATATTGTTAGAAATGCTAGCTATAGCTACAAGATAAGAAAAAAGAATTGAAGGAATAAGAATAGACAATGGAGGAACAAAACTTTTACTCTACAGTACCCTAGAAAATCAACTAAAAAAGTAGTCGAAACAGTAACTTCAGCAAAGTATGCCTCCATCTGTTCTAAGTCCACTATGTAGAGAACTGATGGACTCAGTACGGATCGATACGTACTTTTAGTTTTTAAAAAATTCATTTAATTAATTAATTAATTTAGAATATTTTTCCATGGTTACATGATTCATGCTCTTTCCCTCCCCCCTTCATCCCCTCATAGCCAATGAGCAATTCCACTGGGTTTTACATGTGTCATTGATCAAGACCTTTTTCTATATTATTAATATTTGCAATAGAGGGATCATTTAGAGCAGGGGTCCCCTACCTTTTTACACAGGGGGCCAGTTCACTGTCCCTCAGACCATTGAAGGGCCGGACTATAAAACCTAACCCTAACCCTAACCCTAACCAGGCAGCAGTATACACAGTGCGGAATCCCTTCCCCTAGATCAACACTCACCATGCTGACGTCTTCCATTGTGCAGCCACATAATCCTTTGTGTGGTACCTCATTCTAAGGCATTTAACCCACAAAGGATTATGTCACCAGAAGTAGTACTATACATGAGCAATGCCACACTTTGCAGCGTCACCACATACAGTGCTCCTCTCATTGACCACTAATGAAAGAGGTGCCCCTTCCGGAAGTGGGGGGAGCGGATACATGGCCTCAGGAGACCAGTAGTTGTTTGTCTTCTGTGTTTCTGCTCCCACAGTTCTTTCTCTGGATTGTTTTGGGTCATTGCATTGCTGCTAGTAGCAAAGTCAGTTACATTCGATTGTGCTACAATGTATCCGTCTCTGTGTACAATGTTCCCCTGGTTCTGCTCCTTTCACTTTGCATCAGTTCCTGGAGGTTGTTCCAGTTCACATGGAATCCCTCCAGCTCATAGGGAATCTCTCCCTTTTAGCACAATAGTATTCCACCACCAACAGACACCACAGTTTGTTCAGCCATTCCCCAATCGAAGGGCATCCCCTCATTTTCCAATTTTTTGCTACCACAAAGAGAGCAGCTATGAATGCTCTTGTACATGTCCTTTTCCTTATTATCTCTTTGGGGCATAAACCCAACAGTGGGATGGCTGAATCAAAGGGCAGGCAGTCTTTTAGAGCCCTTTGGGAATAATTACAAATCGGGACATACTTTTCAAACTTTATTTTTATTGTTTTGTTTGTGTTTTCTTTTGTAACATAGCTAGTAGGGCAATATGTTTTGCATTACATCACATGCATAATCAATAGAAAATCACTTGCCTTCTCAAGGAGCAGGGAGTGAAGGGAGGAAGGAAATGTGGAACTGAGAACTCCTTTACAATTTTTTACAGATAATTGAGAAATATTGAACAAAATAAATATAATCTGAAAAAAGAAATAAAAGCAGGTAAGTTTCCTGAGGGAAGGATCTTGGTTCAGCTGTCTTTGTATCCCTCCCTACCTTACAGCACATTCCCAGGCAGAGTGAATGCTGGATAAATATTGGTTGCGGCTGCTGTACTGATCGCTAGCTCTTCCCTCTCTCTCTCACCATACTTTGCCATTCTACCTTCACAAGGCCTCTTCAATCTGTCCCTTCTCTTCCCTTGACACTGCCACGTGGCCGGTGCAGGTCCTCATCATCCCCTGCTTGAATGTTTCCTCGCTTGCCAATTGTTCTCTCTATCTCAGATCGCTGCCCATCAAGTAAACTAACAAAGGCAACGTGCTTTCCGAATCCTAATGGGCCAAATAAGTGTCAGCGTTATTGCTATTGTCATTGCCGTTATTACCTGCATAATTCCAAGAGTGCTCAGAAGGATGTTCTTCGTCCATGTCTCTCCCCCAATGAACAAACTCTTTGCTCATTGCCTCTAGGATCAAACGTAAACTCCCCTCCCCTTCGCAGACAGCCCCCAACCTGCTCTGCTCGTCCTCTGGGCTCTTTTTTCCCTCTTTCAAATGCACCATAATCTTCTCCCAGAACTGTGCCTAGGCTCTCCATTGGAATCTTTTCCCTCCTCATCTCTGCCACTTAGAAGCCTGGCTTTTCTTCAACATTTTTTTTTTGTCCAAAGCATTGTCTAATTCCTTCCTCCCAGTTTCCAGAAAGGAAGCAAACAGACATTTATTAGGCACCCCTCTATGCCAGGCAGGGTGCCAAGTGCTTTATAACCATTGATCCTCACAACTGTTTTGCTGTTATTATCCACACTTCACAGATAAGGAAACTGAGGCAAACAAAGGTACAGTGACTTGCCAGGGTCACACAGCTAGGTAAGTATCTGAGGCCACATTTGACCTTGGGTCTTCCTGACACCAAGGCCCCATCTCTACTTCCTGTACCCCCAACTGTCTTTCCCTTCACGGTTACCTTGGATCTCTTTTTATTTACCTCTCTATAAAGACATGTTCTCCACCCATTAGAACGTAAGCTACTTGAGGACAGGGACCTTGTTTTTCTCTTTTCCTTTGTCTCCCCCATCTGCTACCCTTAGCATTGTGTCTGGCATATAGTAAATGTTTAATCCCTTTGTGTGTGATCTCTTTGGATTTTCTGCCAATACTTCCAATGATGGTCATCCTAATAACATGTATTCTAGTGTATCGGCTGCTTTCCTTTTAATTCCACTATGAGGCAGGTAGTCTAAGTCTGAATGTACCCATTTTACAAATGAGAAGACCGGGATCCAAAGAGTAGAAGGGAATTGGCCAGTGCTGCATGGAGAGTTGGTGCTCTGACTCAGAATTTGAATCCAGGACTCCTGACTCCCAGTTTGGATTCTTTCCATTCCGGGATGCTGCCCCAGTGAGAACACATTTCTCCAAGGGGAGGCAGGCTTATTTTTAGCACCAGAGACATTCTTAGAAAAGCCGAGAGCCAGGCACATTTTTGAGATTTGACAGCATCGGGCAACGTTTTCCATTCCTGTCATAAAACTTGCCCAATTTTGAGGCTCTGCAAATACCATAGATAAGGTTTTGTTCTGGGCCAGAGGGGAGAGGGCTGACGCAGTGATCTGGGGAGCATCAGCGTGTTGGACGTAGAAGGCTTGCCAGAGAGTGTAGAGTTTCAGGTCCAAGATCTGAGTTTCGCTTCAGGCAGCCACATCCCCACAACTCCCAGGGGGCCGCTCCCCTGCCCCAGAGCAGATAGACAGGTACTTAACCAGCCTCTGCCCGATGGTCACCAGCGCAGTGAAAGCCTTGGAGTGGGCCCCCTTCAGCCCTGACCAGGAAACTGAGGCACACGTGGGCTAATTTGAAATCTCTAAGCATTATAGAGAAGTGAACATTGCAGAGCCACCCCGGCAAAATCCAAGTGTCTACTTGAGCCTCTGGACACTGTGATTCTGAGCTGGAAGGGGCAGAGCTAGGAGAGATGGGAAAACAGGACGGTGACTAGCAGCAGGGCTGGCATTTGGAGATGGGAAGAAATGGAAAGCACTCAAGGAAAGATGGCTGCCAGACTGGACAAAGCGTTTAGCAGAAAACTACAACATGTGTGTATGTGGGGGGGGAGCGGGGCACTTCATGAGAACCCAGTAAGTGGGACAAAGAAGACCCCCAACCATCAAGGAGTTGGGGGCAAACTCTCCACGCCCGAACCCCCTTTTCACTGGGGTCTGAAGGTTCTGGGGAGAGAGTGTGGCACAGACTTTAGGAGGTCGTGTGCCCACAGATCTCCCTGTGCCCTCGCTGTAAATAGCCTTTGCTCAAAGATGAATGGATACCCACTGATAGTCAGGAGAGGAAGCTCACCGGTGGGGGCTCACGGAGTTGAAAAGACATCTCCCGCTCCTCTCAGGCTCCCCTCGAAGTCTGAGGGTGGGGGGACAATCGGAGACTGTCAGAGCAATTATAGTGTTAGAGGAGCTACTAGTAGTTGTAATTCTAATAGTCAGCATAGGGATAGGGATAATAGGAGAAGCAGCAAGTCATAGCATGAGTCGAGTCCCACTAAGATTTCGTTTAGTGGCTAGAGTCTGTGGAAACCTGGGAAACTCTGCGCCAGGCCCAGTTCACCTGGTGTCTTCTTTTTGTTTTCATCTCTTGTATTTTGGAGGAAAAGCGAGGATGGTGGCAATCTCTGAAGGCTCCCCGGCCCTCTCCAGCCTTCTACAACACGCTTTGCTGTTTCAGGAGCTGAGAATGATCACAGCCTTCCTGTGCTTTCCCCTGTAATGTTTTGCCAATAAGCTTGGAATTTATATCCCAATTCTCCTGTCCAGCCCCATCGCCCACCGACCGGGCAAGGAAAGAGTGCCCAGCCAGGTTGGTTTCTGAGCTCCTTTGGGGGTGACTCTGACTTTAGATAAACTTCCCCCTGCTGTGGTGACAGTAGGAGCCAGTGTTTTCAACTAGATCCACTGAGTGGATTTCAGAGACAAAAGCTCCCTGAAATATATGGCCAGTAATGATGAGGAGAGGAATCAGGCTTAAAATCCTAACAGTAGACTAGACTTCATCTTGTAGAACATCTTTTCCCCCTTCCCTTCCTCTTCCTCTTCCTCCTTCTCCTCTTCCTCTTCCTCCTTCTTCTCCTCTTCTTCCTCTCTTCCTCTTCCCTCCTCCTCCCCCTCCCCTCCTCCTCTTCTTCCTCTCTTCCTCTTCCTCCCTCCTCCTCCTCCTTCTCCTCTTCCTTCTCTTCCCCCTTTTCTCTTCCTCGTCTTTCTCCTCCTCCTCTTCCTCTTCCTCCTCTTCTTCCTCTTTCTTCTCTTCCTCTTCCTCCTCCTCCTCTTCTCCTCCTCTTCCTCTTCCTCCTCCTCTTCCTCTTTCTTCTCTTCCTCTTCCTCCTCCTCCTCCTCTTCTTCTTCTCCTCCTCCTTCTCCTCTTCCTTCTCTTCCCCCTTTTCTCCTCCTCCCCTTCCTCTTTCTTCTCTTCCTCTTCCTCTTCCTCCCTTCCTCCTCTTCTTCCTCTTCCTCCTCCTCCTTCTCCTCTTCCTTCTCTTCCCCCTTTTCTCCTCCTCCTCTTCCTCTTTCTTCTCTTCCTCTTCCTCCCTTCCTCCTCTTCTTCCTCTTCCTCCTCCTCCTTCTCTTCCCCCTTTTCTCCTCTTCTTCCTCCTCCTCCTCTTCCTCCTCCTCCTCTTCCTCCTCTTCTTCCTCTTTCTTCTCTTCCTCTTCCTCCTCCTCCTCCTCCTCTTCCTCCTCCTCCTCCTCTTCCTCCTCCTCTTCCTCTTTCTTCTCTTCCTCTTCCTCCTCCTCTTCCTCTTCCTCCTTCTTCTCCTCCTCTTTCTTTTCTTCCTCTTCCTCCTCCTTCCATGCCTTGTTATTCTCAAAGTATTTCAGCCTGTATCATTTAGTGGCTTCCTCCAGTAATGAGGAGAATACAGTCAGCCACGGCTGTTGGACTCTTGTTCACTCTCCAAACTGGGTCTCGTCCCTCATCTTGTTCAGGCTGCCCATGCAGGGGTGGCTTTCCCAGCCGTGTCCACTTGGGAAGTGAGGAAGAGAAGAAGCCTCGTCTAGGCCAGCCCCGTGCTCAGTGCTGGGGATACAAGTACAAGCAGACAGACAGACAGGCGGCCCCTGCCCTCCAGGAGCTCACCCTCTGACGGGGGAGGTAGGGGGCCCCGAGGAGGGAGCGGAAATGGGGTGGGGGCTGAGTGAGGGGCAGAGAGATGCTCTGAAGTCTAAAACGTCAGCAATAAAGTCAGGAGGGGCATGAAAGCTGGCCTGAACCTTCCGTAGAATGGAGGCTCCGGGAGGAATTTGCCAAAGGAAGAATGGGACAGGCCTTGAGGAGGAGCGCTCTAGGCTGGCAGGCTGCAGGGGGACGAGGATGTTACAGGGTGAGCCGGTGCTAGAGAAGACATGATTCTACAGGTCAGAAAATCAGGATCAGGCCTGGGAAGAGGACGGGGGCTTTGGCGAGCTCCCTTTCCAGGTTTGGGCACCAATTTGCCTGTGCTGAGGTCGTCTCCTCTGCCTTAGGGCCACCATTTTGTTTTGGGACAGTGTAGACCCACGATTGGCTTTAATCCACTGAGCTCAGGCGATCCTCCAGGCTCAGCCCCACTGGGAGAGGGTGGGAAGGCGAGCAGCCCAAGAGCTGGCTTGGCCCTATTCTTTAAGCCCTTACCTTGTGTTTTAGAACCAGTATTGGGTGTTGGCTCCAAGGCAGAAGAATGGGAAGAGCCAGGCCCTGGGGGTGAAATGACTTGCCCAGGGTCACTTGGCTAGGATGGGTCTGAGCCAGATTGGACCCTCAGATCCCCCCCTCCAGGCCTGGCTGCCTGTCTATTCTGCCTGGGGAGAACATGTGGTCACCCGTCCTGCTCATGCCAGAGGTGGGAGTTGAGTTCATGCTGGCCAGATCCTAGCCTTGTGTCTTCAGGAGAGAGACAGAACCTGGCTCCAGGCACGGGCTCCAAACCAAGAAGGCTCTCTGGGGGGAGGCGCCAGGTCCTGCTGCCCCTCCTCTGGCCCTCTCTGGGTCTCGTCCCCTGTACCGACGAGGCGCCCACTCCGGCCCTTCGGGATCTGCCTTTAGTTCTCCCATCTGGAAGGGGAACCCTCGAGGGGGCTTCTGGAATCTGCAGGAAAAGGCAAGTCTAGACGCCTGGTTCTAGAGCTGGGCCGTGAGGGCTGGGCCAGGCAGAGGCCGTTTGGTGGTTTGGTTTTCTGATCCTCACGAGGTGAACGTTGATTCCTGAGGGATCCCTTTGGTGCCCAGGACCAAGCGCAGTGTCGGGCACGCCGGAGTCCCTTCCTGAGCCTCCAGCTGGTCCCCTCTGTGACTTTTGATCTGTGCTCCAGGCCTGGGAAGGGGGGATACTTTGGAGGCTGTTAGACCGCCGGGGGCTGCTGAGGTTTAGAGAAAGGAACATGACGTGCCCGGCCAGAGTCAGCGGCAGAATTTGAACCCAGTTCTTCCTCCTCTCCCTGCCCCCCATCCGGAGCTCTGTCCCCCTCAGGCCACTCCAGTAGAAGGGAAGCCTCAAGCCGAGGCGGCAGCGTCCGGCAGAGGGGAGTGGAGGACGCGGTGCCCAGCTCTGGAGACGCCCCGAGGTCCAGGGATGAGGCTGCCTCGACTTGTCCCTGCCCGTCCCCCGGCCGGGGAGCCTGGTGAGGAGAGGCTGCTGCCCCCGTGCCTCCCCCTCCCCTGGAACAAGCCAGTCATTCTTAGGCAAGCCTGAGAGCCGAGGGGAAGCCGTGCCATGTTTCTGTTTGATTTTGTTGGCAGGAGCAGAGGACGTTCTAGACGGCACTGATGCTGCGCGAAGTCGGCCCTGCGGCTCGTTCACACACGCTGAGCTTCCCCCCTCTGGGCCGTCCCGCCTGAGCCCGGCCATCCCGTGGCCCCAAGGGCCGAGCGCGGGATCGGCGGGTGCTGCGGGGAGCCATGCGGGAAGCTCGTCCGAGGCCAGCAGCCCGGAGGCCGGGGCCGGGGCCGGGCTGCCCCTCGGCACTCCTGGACTCCACCTGCTCCCTTCCGTCCCTCCAGAGCAGCCGTGGCAGGCCGGTGGGTGCTCAGGCCGTTGGAGGTGGCCCCAGACCAAGGCAAACACGGGATCCCTGACGTCATTGTTAGTGTTAGCTCGGCCGGGATGCAGCTGAGGCTGTGGGAAACGTTTGATTCCGTCCAATTCTCAGCCAGCCGGCCAAGGCGAGGCAGCTGATCCCCTTCCAAAGTGGGGGGGGGGGAACGGAGGGGGGGCTGATTGGAGGGAGTCCAGGCCCCAGGCTCAGAGCTTGGGGGGAACCATTGATGCCTTCATGGCGGATGGAGGCGAGTGACAAACGGAGCTGTGGACCAGCGGAGAAAGACGGGGGCTCCGAGCAGGACTGGACGGGAAGCCCCACCGAGGTTCAAGAGTCCTCCCAAACTAGGAGAAAGGGAGAGGGCCGCTGGCTTGGCTTTGGGGTTTCAGGGGGTTACCCCTCTTATTAGCCATGCAGAAGGAAGGGCAACAATTATTTTGTATGCACCTACTAAGTGCTAGGCACTGTGCTAAGGCCTTTACAAGTAATAGCTCACAACAACCCTGGGAGGTTGGTGCTGTTATTATCCCCATTTTACAATTTGGGAAACAGAGGCAAACCGCATTAGAGTGACTTGCCCAGGGCCGTATAGCTAATAAGTGTCTTGAGGCTGGATTTGAACTCAGGTCTTCCCCACTCCAGATCCAGAGCACCCCCCCCCCCCAGCTGCCTCAGTCTGGGTTTCTTTGTGGGTGTCCTTGGCTCCATTCTTCTTGGCTGCTTAATGAGGGAGATGGGATAGAGTAGGGATCACCTGCCTTTTGGGGTATCGGGGGACCCTCTGGCAGTGGGGTGAAGCCTGGGGCCCCTTCTCAAAAGACATGAAGCCAAATGCACAACACTACAGAGGAGACGCTGAAGTGCACGTGTTCCTGGCACACCCTTGTTTCGGGGTGTGTCTGTGTCCAGCTTAGGGCTAGTGGCTTGCTGCTGGCGCTGAGCTCCATTCCGATGGCCCCAGTGAGGAGGAGGAAGAGGAGGGTAACCAAGAGAAAAGGATCCCAAGTCCAGAACAACATCCTTCTGTTTCTCCATCCCATCAGGCTCTCTTATCCGCTACAGGAGGCACGGCCGCCATCTTTATCCTTCCATTGGCCGCGGCCAGCCCTTTCTCAGGGAAGCCCAAAGATTGGGGATGAGGGGAGGGATGTCCCACTCTGGAGGTTTCTAAGACCCATTTCTTCTTCCCTCAGGTCCCAAAGAAGCAGGAGCATCGATCGGACCACAATTGTCCTCGTTCCTACCTGCTAATTGGGATTGCTTCTACCCAGAAACCCTTGGACATTGTCCTCTTCCCCTCTGATTTCCAACCTTCAAGGATCCACCCAACTTGAAATACCGTCATCTATTTACATTGCATGCTGGCCACCTGTCATGGATAGAGCAATGGGCCTGAAGTGAGAAAGACCTGAGATGGAATCTTACCTCATCTGTTTGCTGGCTGTGTGACCCTGGGCAAGTCATTTCTTCTCCCAGCCTCAATTTCCTCATCTGTAAAATGATAATACAAATAGCAACTTGCCCCCCAAATGATGTCTCTTCTAAATGCTGACAAGTTCAAGTGGAGTAAAGTTGATAAACATTTATAAAGCACCTACTATGCGACAGGTATTACGCTAAGCACTGAGATTCAAAGCAAGGGGAACGTCTGTCATTTTTCTTGGAGTTCTCTTCTGTGTGTGGGGGGACAAGGCGAAAGACAATGCTTTGCGTACACATGATGCTCAGAGGAAAAAGTGAAAGCGTGAGCAGAGGAAGGCACCAGAGTGAGGAGGGGTTGGGGAAGGCTTCCTGTAGAAGGTGGGAGTTGAGTTGGGGCTCACAGGAAGCCAGATATGTCAGTAGGGAGCGGGGAGAGCCAGAGAGAACATTCAGAGCTGGGAGATGGACGGTCTCACCTCTGAATTGAAGCACACATGTTGAGGAAGGGGGTATAAGGGGGTTGGGTTATGAGGAACTTTAAAAGTCTGTGTTTGGGGGGCTCAGGGGATTGAGAGCCAGGCCTAGAGATGGGAGGTCCTGGGTTCAAGTTTGACCCCAGATACTTCCTAGCTGTGTGACCTTGGGCAAGTCCCTTAACCTTCACTGTCTACTCCTCTGTCTTGGAGTCAGTATTGATTCTGTGTCGGAAAGTAAAGCTTTCAGAAATAACCGTGTTCTCTATTTTAGACTCAGCTCAGACGCTCTCAGGGGCCACAGGAAAGGAAGCAAACACATGCCCCGCCAGTGGCAGAGAAGACCCAGGACGTGCTGGTCAGTAGCCTGGGGTCTGCGTCCCCCACGACTGAAAGAACGCCTGGGGGGCAGGTCTGCAGAAGGAGGCCTGGTGCCTGGGCTCCCCAGAGCCTCTATTGGGCTGTGTGCCGGCAGCTTCTCAATGACATCAGGGGAAACACAACTTTGGGAGGGCCTCAAGTTCAAAGCCGGCTCGCTCTGTTTCCTTAACGGGTGGCAGGTGGCTCATTCATTGGAAACACCTTAGCTCGCCCTGCTCCCTTCTCAGAAAAACAAACAGCCCCGACCTCTGCTCTGTGCAAGAAAAGCAAGCCTGGAATGTGTAAGCTCTGCTCTGCTCCTCCGTTCCAATCCAATCCTCCTGCGGGCCAGGGAGAGCCTCCATTCATCACAACGAAGACAGCAGGGCTCAGAGCTGTGCGCATGGACGGACACCAGCCACCCCGGCTCCCTGGGCCTGTCCCAGAAGGCACCTGAGGCACCCCCAGCTTCCAGTGAGTCTGTATCATGGCGCCCTCAAGGAAATTGGGATCCACCTCATGGTCGGGGAGGTGGTTCAGGAAGAGGAAGCTTGGAGAGCTCCCCAGGTCGGCTGGGCTTGCTCCATCTATCCTCCGCCTGCCCCGTGGCCTCCTTCAACCACATATCCTAGAGAATGGACTTCCGTCACCCTGAAGAGTCCCTAGACTTTACGGCTCCCAAAGAGATCTGCCCATGTCCCCTCTTAACCTTGCCTAATTGTAAATTCCTTCTGCCAATGCATATGAAGAAGCACTCAGGCCTGGGCACTGGGTGAGATGTAACAAGGCACAGCCTCTGCCCTCATGGGCGTCACCGTCTGGCTGAGGATGAGACATAAACCCACAGTATCACGCCTTCCCTTTGGCAATCTTGTACGAAGTAGCCGCAAGCTAATTTGGACATCCTCAGCCTTCTGCTCCAGAAGGGTCAGTAGGAGGTACTTGTACATCCCTTGCCCTGAGGGAGAGAGGAGCAAAGGAAGGGAGTCTTCCCTTGTGTCCCTGGTGCTCCATACAGTGCCCCACACAGAGTAGGCAGTCATTTATTCACTGACTTTCTGTGCATTGTATTCCTGGGAAACACAGAGCTGCTAGAGAAGTGAAGGGAGAAGATGTTCCTCTGACACTCTAAGAGTCTTTTGCTATTAGAATTGGAAACTGAGGAAATGCTCATCTCCTGGGGAATGGATGATTGGAATGGAAGACTATTGTTCTATAAGAAAGCACGAGGGGGCTGGCTTCAGGAAAACCTGGGAAGACTTTTATGAACTGATTCAAAGTGAAGGGAGCAGAACCAGGAGAACATAGTGACAGCAAGATCGTAACAGTAGCCAACTGTGAAGGACCTGGCCACTCTGATCGAGACAATGGTCCAAGACAATTCCAAAGGAGCCATGATGAAAAATGCTCTCCACCTCTATAGAAAGACCTCAGGAACTTTGGGTACAGATTGAAGTACACTCTTTTCACTTTATTTTTCTTGCCTTTCCCCTGATATGACTAATACGGAATCATGTTTTGCACGACTTCACATGTATAATTGATATCTTACTGCTTGCCTTCAAAGTGGTTGGGGGAGGGGCAGGAAGAAGGGAGAGAATTTGGAACTCAAAATTTAAAAAAAACTAATGTTAAAAAGCACATATATATGTGTATACATATATGTATGTATGTATATATATATATATAAATTTATAAAATGAGTTCTTTACCATGAAAGGGGCAAAGCTGTGTCCCTCAGGCAAGCAATTGATAATTAAAGAAATAACATTTCCTTGCCCTGAATTTAAATCTAAGGGACATTTCTAGTTTCCACCCCAGCTAGAACAGGTAGGTGTTCCAGAGTCCTCATTTTTGGAGGTCCATAGCTAGAGAAGTGGATCTTTGAAGAGGGTGATAAGTTCCCCCTGCTGGAGAGTGGAAGAGCTACAACTGTTACTTAGATGGGAGAATTAGAAAGCTGATAGTGTTGGAGAGCAGTGATTTCTGTTCCTGGGTGAGATGTATCTAGGGAAAATACCACATGAAGCCGACCAAAAGGACCTGAACGTTTATGTATGCAATATTCCATAAGATCCTAAAAGAAATTCAAATAAAATGTTCTCTGAGATTAAAGGGGTGAGTCTTGACTAACCAAGGAAATCAGGAGAGGCTTTCAGGATAAAGTGGATTTAAAGGGTGGATCACAAGAGAACCAAAGAAGATAGAAAACTATTTCATGCAGAGACAACAACATAGGCAAAGTCATAGAGAAGCCTGAGCACAAGCCATGTTTGGTGTACAAAAATAGAATCCAGGTTGACTGGAGCATAGGTTAGACTAATATGAGATAAGGTTAAACATTATGGTAGTGCTAAATTGTGGAAAGCCTTGAATGCCAAGCAGAGTAGTTTGAGCCTAATGGTTAAAAGGGAAAAGATCTCTAGCAAGATATCTTAGTAGATCTTTCTAAATATACATCTCCTTTAAAATAAAAAAGGGGGGGGCAGCTGGGTAGCTCAGTGGATTGAGAACCAGGCCTAGAGACGGGAGGTCCTAGGTTCAAATCTGGCCTCAGCCACTTCCTAGCTGTGTGACCCTGGGCAAGTCACTTGACCCCCATTGCCTAGCCCTTACCACTCTTCTGCCTTGGAGCCAATGCACAGTATTGACTCCAAGACAGAAGGTAAGGGTTTTTAAAATAAAAAATAAAATTAAAAAAAATTTAAAAAGCAGTAACTACCCTCAAAAAAAGAAAATGATGAAATCATCCAAAGGAGAGGAAAGGAAGGAAATCCTCAGAAGGGATAGTCTCAGAAGCAGACCAAAAACCAGGAGTAAGAAAGAATAAAAGAGAAAATTAAAGAAGCCCTAGCACAGGGATGAAACATCACAGGGTAAAAGAAAGTGTGGAAAAATCTCCCAGAGAAAGGAATATTACTGCAGTAGAATTGTTAATGTGAACCTCCCTTCCCACCAATCAAGAATGAAGACCTTTAGGACTCTTCAGAGTAGACTAAACATTTAAGAAAAATGTAAAGGGAGAGAACAGATTTTTGTTTTGAGCTGTGATTTCTTCAGTGCAAGAAGAGTTCTAGTGAGGAAACTCTTTACTAATGCAAAGTGTTATTCAGTTCAGAGTCAATTCCCACACTTTTCTCCTTTCTTTTATTTATTTAAAACTAATGTTATTTTTTCAACGAACAAGTATTTCTTTTCTTTTCCTCCCACATTCTCCCCAGTGAGACAAAGAAAATAAAAGAAATCGCTAGTAAAAAACATATAGTGATAATAAAAATTACCCAATTGATCATGTTCAAAAATAGCTCTCATTTTGTTCTTTGAGTCATCACTTTTCCCTGAGCAGGTGGGCAGTATGTCTACTTATCAGCCCTCTTGCAACATGTTTGGTGATTGCTCAATCAGAGTACTGAAGGCTTCCAAGATTGTTGGCTTTGACAGAGGTGCTGCCATGATGTAAATTGTTCTGATTGTTCTGCTTACTTCACTGGGTCAGTTCATGCACATCTTACCAGCTTTTGGTGAAATTGCCCCTTCTATAATTTCCTCAAGATCAGTGGTGTTCCATTCCATCCATATACCATCCTGTGTTCAGTCACTTCCCAATTGATAGTGTAAAAATGGAGATTTGAACCCCAGACTTCAATCCCCAGAAGTCCTTGGTATTTCCCAGAATTCCCTATAATCTCACCTGAGTCTCCACCTGGGCGAGATCACAATTAGTATTTAATGGGCTCTCTGCCTCTACTGGGACATTGCAACTGTAGTAAGTAGGCTGTGAATGGGTTAATCAGCCTTAGGCATGTGGTTTATTATTTTGTATCCTTGATTTCTAATAATTTTTAATAAACCTCATAAAATATAATATTTCTATTACTAGAAACTAACTGTTACAATAGGCACCCACTCAGGTTCAGTTTTTTCTGTAAGAGCTGCTATAAATGTTTTAAAATAGGCAGCCTTTTCTTCTTTCTTTGATCATATTGGCATTGAGGCCAATTAGCAGTGCCCCTGAATCAGAGGGTATGTATCCACAGTTTAATAAAATATTTCCAACTCACTATGGAACAATGCACAGCAAATTAACAGTGCGTCAGTGATAGCATTTAATTTCTTAAAGAGTTACCTGAAGCCCTAATAAACTAAATGACTTACCCAAGATCACACCGCTAATAGGTATTAGAGATGGGAATTGAAGCCATGTTTTCAAGACTCCAAAATAAGCTTTTTATCCATTATGCAACACTATTATCAGGAAGAGATAGAGTCAAGAAATAGAGAAAGGAGAATAGCATTACTACTACCACAGCTACCACCATCATCACTACTTATAGCACTGATAAGGAGGAGGATGATTACTAACATTTATGAATCACTTTAAGGTTCGCAAAGCACTTTACATATGTTGTTTCAAATGCTATTTATTACTCCATTTTATAGATGAGGAAATTGAGGCTGAGAGACGTTAAGTAATTTGCCCAGGATCAAATAGAGATGTAAATAAGCGTTAGAAAAGACCAAAAAGAGAATTGACAGCTTAAAACAAATAGTGGAGAATATCAAGAAAGTAGTGGACATTCTGAAAAAGAGAAGATGGGCCCCAAAAAGTCATTGATACATTAACAAATATCAGTGTGATTTTAAAAAAAGAAGACAACTTAAGGTTTTTACTTGTCAGAGGCTTAGATATTTAACTCAATGGCAAAAAAAAAAACCAGCCTTTATATACCCATAAAAATAAGAACTGAACAAAAGAATTACTTAGCATGATTCAGTAAATTACAAAAAAATAACAAGAAATATTGGATGGAAGAAAAGAGGACAAATTTCAATGAGAAAGGATCCATAATACATCAGCAGAGAAGAATCCTAAATTGCATTTCCTCAGTTATTATGTCAGGGTGTCAGAGCTGGAATTTAAAGGAAGAACTTTTCAAGCACCCATTAAGTGCACATATTCATGAACATCATGAACAATTGCCCAAAAGTAATAAATTAAAAGAATTTCTTAGAATGTATTATGTGAATCATAATAATATTTACTTGTACTTATATAGAACTTTAATATTTGCAAAGAGATTTATAGTTATCTATTTTTGATGTGTCACAACAAGATGCTCAGATTAACCCCATTTTAGAGAGGAAGAAACTGAGATGTATAAGGAAATAATTTAATCTGGGTTCCACCCAGGGATTTCAAGGCTAGTAAGTACCAGAGATATCAGATATGATCCCAGAACTTTCTTTTATCCATCCACCACACCAAACCAGCGTGCCCTCTAAAATAACACTTTGCAAAGATTACAGAATACTCAAAGAGAAAAAAAATGCATTTCATCTGATAGCTGGGAGGTACAGTGGATAGAGTGCTGGCCCTGGAATCATGAAGACTTGAGTTTAAATCATTTTCAGCAGGATGGTTCAGAAAAAAACATGAAAAGATATATAGGATCTCAGGCAAAGTGAAGTGATCAGTACAAGAACATTGTACACAGTAAAAACAACATTATAGGGATGATCAACTGAGAAAGACAACTATGAAAAAAATCCTTATCTTCTGTCTTAGTATCAACTCTAAGAATCATATATCATAGGCAATTAGAGTTAAGAGATTTGCTTAGGCTCATACAGGTAGGAAGTGTCTGAGATCAGATTTGAACCCAGGTCCTTCTGACCCCTGGCCTGGCTCTAGAGTTACCCTCTAAGAGTTAGTTGTTCTGATCATGACAATGATCTAAGACTATTCCATAGGAACTATGACCCAAAATGGTATCTACGTTCTCAGAGAACTGATGAAGTCTGAATGTAAATTAAAGCAGACTTTTCCCACTTTACTTTTTTTTGTCTTATTTTGTTTGTTTTCTTTTGCTACATGTCTAATATGGAAATTTTTTTGCGTGCCCTTTCATGTATAATCAAAATCAAATTGCTTATTTTCTCAAGGTGGGTGTAGAGAAAGAGAGGGAAAAGAGAAGGAAAGAGAGAATTTGGAACTCAAAAATAAAACTTTTTACATATAATTGGGAAATATTTAATGAAATATTTACAATATTTTAAAAAATCAAATCAAACCAAATCAAATCAAAGTTCATTAAAAAATAAATTTTGGTTTCATGAATTCACTGACCCTGTGACTCTGGGTAACTCATCTGACTTCTCCTGCCTCAATTTCCTCATTTCTAAAATGAAGGCAAAAATACCACTTATCTCCCAATATTGCTGCGAAGTTAAATGAAATAGTATTTGTAAAGAGCTTTGTGAATCTTCAAGCAAGCGGGTTAGAACATTGCTTATTATTAAACCTGAACAGTCCCTGAAAGTTCTTGATTGCAGGAATGACATGATTAGATCTACTTAAGAAAACTAAATATTGGAAGGGATGTGGAAAAATGGGGACACTAATACACTATTGGTGGAACTGAATACCAATATTAGGTTTATTCCCTAACTTGATAAGGGAAAAAGGTAAAGAACCTCCATGTTCTAAAATATTTATAGAAGTTCTCTTTTGGGTGGCAAGGAGCTGGAAACTGAGGGGGTGCCTATCAACTGGGGAAGAGCCAAACAAGCTGTGGTATGTGATTGTGATGGAATACAATTGCACAGTAAGAAATCAGGAGCAAGCTGATTTCAGAAAACCATGGAAAGACCCCCATGAAGTGATGAAGAGTGAAATGAGCAGAACCAAGAGAACATTCTGTACAACAACAGAAAAATTGTTTGAAGAATGGCTTGGGTGTATCCACCTTCAGAGAAAGACTGATATACAGAAATAAGCAAGGCAGAGTTTTATCTGTGAATATAATCTCCTCCACTCCACTATAAATTCCTTGACTGCAGGGACTATTTTCCCTTTCTTTCTATCCCTAGTGCCTAGCACAGTGCACCTGACACATAATAGGCTCTTAACAAATACTAGTTGACTGAAAATGGAGGGTTGTGAGCCTGAGGAAGATGGGCACTGAGCATAAGGACCCATGAACAAAGAATGTCAGAGCTAGAAAAGACCCCAGGGATTGTCTAGTCCAGCTCACCTCTTTAATAGAAAGGAACACTGATGGGTAGGGCAAGCGAATATAATAAAAATGACAATCCTATCCAAATTAAGTTACTTCTTCAATGCCATACCTATCAAACTATCAAAAAACCCTTTCTATAGAATTAGAAAAAAATTAATACAAAGTTCATCTGGAAGAACAAAAGGTCAAGAATATCAAGGGAAATCATGGGGAAAAAATGTGAAGGAGGAGAGCCTAGCAGTAGCAGATCTTAAACTGCTTTATAAAGCAGTGATCATCCAAACAATATGGCTAGGAGATAGAAGGATGAATCAGTGGAATAAACTAGAGGTAAATGGCCACAGCAAGCTAGTGTTTGATAAACCCAAAGATCCCAGCTTTTTGAACAAGAACTCACTCTTTGACAAAAACTGTTGGGAAAATTGGAAAACAGTATGGGAAAAATCAGGTATAGATCAACATCTCACACCGTATACCAAGATAAATTCAAAATGTGTAAATGACTTAAATATAAAGAGTGAAATCATAAATAAATCAGATGAACATAGAACAGTATACCTGTCAGATCTGTGGGAAAGGAAGGAATTTAAGACCAAGAAAGAGATAAAAAACATTACAAAATGTAAAATGAATGATTTTGATCACATCAAATTAAAAAGGTTTTGTACAAACAAAACCAATGCAACCAAAATTCTAAGGAAAGCAACAAATTGGGGAACAATTTTATAACAAAACTCTCTGACAAAGGTTTAATTTCCCAAATATATAAGGAACTAAGACAAATTTACAAAAAATCAAGCCATTCTCCAATTGACAAATGGTCAAGGGATCTGAATAGGCAGTTCTCAGATGAAGAAATCAAAACTATCAATAATCACATGAAAAAGTGTTCTAAATCCCTCCTGATTAAAGAAATGCAAATAAAAACAACTTTGTGGTACCACCTCACACCTAACAGATTGGCCAATATGGCAGCAAAGTAAAGTGATAAGTGTTGGCAGGAATGAAGCAGAATTGGGATACTAATACACTGCTGGTAGAGTTGCGAATCAATCCAACCATTCTGGAGAGCAAATTGGAATTATGTGCAAAAGGCTTTAAAAGACTGCCTGTCCTTTGATCTAGTCATACCACTGCTGGGTTTGTACTCAGAGATAATAAGGAAAAAGACTTGTACAAGAATATTCATAGCCACACTCTTTGTGGTGGAAAAAAAAATAGAAAATGAGGGGACGCCCATTTATTGGCTGAACAAATCGTGATACCTGATGGGGAAGGAATACTATTGTGCTGAAAGGAATGATGAACTGGAGGGATTCCATGTGAATTTGGATGATCTTCAGGAACTGATGCAGAGTGAAAGGAGCAGAACCAGGACAACATTGTACACAGAGACCGATACATTGTGGCACAATCGAATGTAACTGACTTTGCTACTAGCAGCAATGCAATGACCCAGGAAAATTCTTAGGGACTTCTGGGAAAGAAAGTATCCACATCCAGAGAAAGAGGTGTGGGAGCAAAAACACATATAAAAACATATGATTGATCAGGTGGTTTGATGGAGATGTAATTGGGGTTTTGGTGTTAAAATATCACTCTACTGCAAATATGAATAATGTGGAAATGGGTTTTGAACAATGATACATGAAAAACCCAGTGGAATTACTTGTCATCTCTGGGAAAGGGGAGGGAAGGGGTGGAGAAGATCATGAATCATGTAACCATGGAAAAGTATTCTAAATAAATAAATTAATAAAAATAGAAAGGGACACTGAGGTGCATTTAGAGATAGGAACCTGTCCGAGGTCGCTAAGTGCAGCCCAGTCTCCTGACTGTCAGTCTCATGCCCTGGACTTCGGAAGTCCAGAGTTCAGTTAGTGAAATGAGAGCATAAAGTTCTGCCTCCCTCCTGGACCCTCAGTCACACACATCACATCATTTGCAGCTGCAAGGGATGGGAGGCTTTGTGGTTTCTCCAGGGGGAAGCCTGGTGAGCAGCAGCTCCAGGGGTGCATGGGTGTGTGCTTAGCGACACCCTGAGCCCCAAGAATGAGGAATACTTTTGGCATGCACATGGTTTCCTGTTTTGACTTCCTTTCTCTGTGCAAACAGATGAACTTGAGAGGCTTCGATGGACTGGGAATCAGCTTCCAGATGTTAACTGGTCCAGTCTTCTGACCCCAAGCAGGATAGTGTTTAACCAGCCCCACAAAACTCATTTTCCAGTCCTGACTCTACTACTTCTTAGCTGAGTGAACTTGGGTAAGTCACTTTATTTCTATGGACATCCATTTTCTCCACTAAAATGTGTGATTAGAAAACTTGCTATTCCTGCTGCATGTGGCTGCTGTGAGGATCTGATGACATCATCTTGCTAAATGTGTGACTTTAAATAAGGGCCACAGTGTCTTCATCTATAAATTCTCAAGATTGCAGGTTCATAACTTGAGAGTTGGAAGAGACATAAGGAGTATTCAGTCCTACTCCCTCATTTTACACTTCGGGAAACTGAGGACATGGAAGGAAAGTGACTTGCTCAAGGTCATAGAGCTGGACCTTGAATACAGATCTTGCTTCCAAATGCAGGGTCCTTTCCACCAGACCATGGGATAGAGGACTCAGAATGGTTGTTTCAGCCACTGACAGTCTGTGATTGTGACTCAGTGACTGAAAGAGGCAGAGAGAGCCTGTGTGATGGGAAGTGGTGTTATTCTTTTGCAGATGGCGACCACTGAAGAGGAGTCCCTGCTTTGCTATATCGATGCTCATTAAGCCTTAAATTAGGATTGTCTGTCTTTCTCAGAGCTCCCTTCAATCCCCCAGGCTGAAGGGAATGCCCAGTCCTCACGGATGAGTCCATTCCTTGTGCCTACTTTGTGTCGAGGCATAGTGCTGGCCACGAGGAATAAAGACAAAAATGGAAACAATTCCTGGCCTCGAGGAGTG
Source organism: Monodelphis domestica (assembly GCF_027887165.1). Lineage (NCBI taxonomy): Eukaryota > Metazoa > Chordata > Mammalia > Didelphimorphia > Didelphidae > Monodelphis > Monodelphis domestica. Next base: position 756,503,951 of record NC_077227.1, on the reverse strand, counting down.
GACGTTTGACTGAAGGGGTGTCCTATGGAGACAAGCAAAGAAAAGAAGCCTGTCTAATGGAATGCGAGGAAATCCGAGTGGGAGAGAACGTAGCCAACTACTGGCTTCCCCGACTTCTCCAAGACCCAACTAAATGCCGCCCTTCCACAGGAAGCTTTCTCCAGCCACCCAAAAGATCACCCAAAAGGATGATCACGTAGCGTACTTCCCTTTTACTAAGGACCTGTCATGGTTCTAGAAATCACATACATGTGCACACACACGCACATGCACACACACATGCACCCCCCCCAACTTGGCCTCCTTCTCAGACGGGACCCTGATACCTCTAGTGTTTCCTAGACTCTCCGCGATGGTTCAGGAGCTGGGATTGGTTAGAAGTCAGCCTGTTACACTCGTGTGAGAATTTCAATTATTTTAGGAAAAAATTCTTCCATGATTGGCTTAGGACAGTGGGCACCAAGGTGGGTTTGGACCCAGCTGCTGGGCATGCCCTTCCAGCCAGCTCAGGAGCAGATTTCTGCAGGGATCCCTCTCCCAGAGGCCATCCGGGCAGTCACGTGTGGGCACCTCTACCAGAGGGCATCAGAAAGTGCCCTCCAACAAGTCCCTTCTACTGCCAGGCTAATCCTCATGGAAGTGCAGTTATTCGACAGTAGGACAGACCGGCTCAGTGTGAACAGAAAGAAAAGCAGCCGGGGAGCCCTGACCAAGTGGGAGGCTTGGAACTGGGGATCCACTGCGCGAGTGTCTCAGCCATCACTTGAATCCCTCACTTACCTCGAACCCGGGAGGATCTGACAGTGAGGTCTGTCTTGTGAATAGAGAAGAGATAAACCTTTGTCCCCTGGGAAGAGCATGTGGGGAATGGAAGATCCCTACTGCTCACATTAGCCTCCATCAATAGTTACAAAGTATTGGGGGGAAAGTGGCCCTTAGAAGACCAAGAAGGAAACACCCATTCAAAGAACCCTCCTTATGCTATTAAGTGCTTTAAACTATTTTCTCATTTGATCCTCCTAACAACCTGTAAGGATAAACTATTATCTTACAGTTGAAGAAACTGAGGCAGGGGTTGAGTGACTTCCCAGGACCACATAGCAAATGAGTATCTGAGACTGGATATGAACTCAGGTGTTCAAATGGGCCCTGAACTCTCGCCATTGTCCTCTATTTAATGATGCATAAAGTGCGAAAGTATTTTAAATCAAATATCAGGACTTAAACATAGAAATGAATGGCCGTCGTCCCGAAAGGAATCTCGTCTGATTTGCTAAGGAAACACACCTCGAGAATTATGGGATGGCAGCCCACAGTTAAGAGGACAAATTGCTCATTAGTTCCTAGTGGATGTGCCCCAAACAGCTCATCTAATGGAGTCCCGGGGGAAGAGGCTCTTCAGTGGGCCCCTTCGAAGGCTGCACGTCCACTGTTTCTCCTAGAGGAGTCCTATAGGAAGTGAGACTAGACTGAGTCTCCTGACCCAAATGTGTACTCCTACCTTTATGTTGCCCCTGTTAGCTGGCTCGCCATCCCCTCCAGTTCTTGGGGATCCTCATTATGTTTATTCTGTATATAAGTGCCTCTTTGCTCCCGTCTCCCATTGTAAATGACCGACTCCCTGTGGCCAGGTATTGCCGGGATTTGTCCTTGTGTAGCTAGTGCCCAGCGGAATGCCTGGGACAAGTGGGTGCCCAAGAATTCTGGGTGCTGCTCAGCCCCGAATGAGGACTCTCCTCGGGATTCCTCTGCCACGAAGTCCTTGCGCTGGGTTGATATCTGCCTTCATTGCTCCTAGTTTTGCAATTCCGGATGCTTATGTAGAGGGGAGCTTGGAAGCCATGTCCGGGGAGCCGGATTGGTGTTCAAGAGGAATGGAGAGGGGAGCCATCCCAGAGGGCATCTGAGTCCTTTCTTTGCCTGGGGAGCTCCTGGGTCTAGGTGGATGTTCCGGCAGGTTGGTTGCTTGGTGGAGGCTGGGGAGATGGAAACTGGCCCAGAATGCTGAGGACATTCAGGCAGATGGTGATGTGGAGGTGGCCCAGTGGGATTGTGCGAGTTTGGGAGCTTCAGCTGTGCTCCCCAATCCTGCCCTGGAAACTATCCGGGAGCCTGTGTGGAAACACAGGTTGCTCTTAATTATTGCCACATGGAGCATCAAACCACAGCATTTTTTCCCAGTTTGCTGATGTCTATGGCACAAGAGTCCTGGGCCTTGGCTCCAAATTGCTCTCATGCTGAGTAACCACATCCCACAGACACACCATCTCCAAGCTGGAAGGGGCCAGAGGAGCCATCCTGGCCAGTTTGTACCTGGTCAAGAGTCCTGTCTGTATCTTACCTGAAAAATGGGTAGCCGGCCTCTGCTTGTCAATCTCCAGGGAGGAGGGACCTGCTGCATCCCAAGGCAGACCCTTCTGAGCTGGGAGAACAAATGGGGGGGGGGGAGTTTGTTTATTGCTACAACCTTAAATCTGCCTTTCTGGGACTTTAACCCACTCTTCTTGGTTTTGATCTCTGGGGCCAATCAAGGCAAGGGAAACATCTCTTCCTAGTGCAGATGGTGCAATGGACTTGGATTCAAGTCCAGCCTCAGATTCTTCCTAGCTGTGTGTCCCTGGGCAAGTCACTGAACCTCTCTCATCTTCAGTTTCATTTTCCTGAAAAGTGGGGATAAGAGTAGCACTTACCTCCCAGAGGTGATGTGATGATCCAGTGAGACCATATTTGTGAATCACTGTGTAATTGCTGGCTACTATTCTATTTGAGCTCCCTTCCAATACTGGAAGACATTTATCCTTTTCTCCCTAAATGTTGTCTTTCTTTCTCCTGATTTCCATGGTCCCCGGATGGGATATCCTCTACTGCGCTGGCTGTCCCTCTGAGAGAAATATTGTGACAAAATGCAACGAGTGCTTGGCCTGGAGGCAGAGTAGCTCAGTTCAAATCCTTCCTCTGCCCCGGAATGCCAGGCACTCACAGTGTCTATATCTGTTTCCTCCTCTGTGGAGTGTAGGTGGACTAGTAATAGCCGGTATGTGTGTAGCCCTTTAAGACTTGCACTAGTGTTTTCCCTACTTCTGGGGTCCTCTAGACTTTCTGCAGCTTAAAGGAACCAGGAGGTTTAGTTTCACAAAGACAAGTCTTTGGAAAGAGGAATAATGGCAGTCTGCCTGCCAGCACTTGAAGATCCACCTTCAGTTAGTCCTATTTACATTTTAGAGTTCTTTCTATTAGGTTAGATTGTATCCTTTGTTAGCTAGATTCTCTGTGCCAGGTGCTCTGCTAGATGCTAGAGCTACAAGGAGAAATACTGACACAATCCTTGTTCTAGGAGCTTAAATTAAATTTTCTATTTTCATTCAAATAGCCTTTGTTCCCCCCCCCACCCCCTCCATCTCCCTTCTTCAATAAAGTAACACAAAAGGAGAGGCCCAAGATGTCAGCGTGCAGGCAGCTACCCAGCCAAACTCTCTCAATGTTCCCATTCAAACAACTTTTAAAAAATGCTTCAAGTTGAATCCTTGAGCAGCAGTGCCAGTGAAAGGTCAGAGTGAGACACTTTTCCAGCCCAAGACATTGTAGGAGATCAGCAGGAGAAGCCTGTGCTACTGGGATGGGACCATGCCCAGAATGCAGCAGGAGCCCCTATAGCCATCCTTGGAGGTGGTCCCTACAGTGGCAGCAGCAGCCTCAGGCACTATTAGCCCAGAAGTAGGCAGAGAATTGAGCAACTGGTCAGAAAGAGATGATAAAGGACTCATGAGCACTGATGTGTAGCTGGTGCTGACTGACAACTCTATTGCCCATCCTCAATTATGGATCACAGTTCTAGGGTAGAGTAAAGGGCCTGTGGTCAGTCACAAGTGAGCAGGGGACCAGGTCACAGTTCCAGGGCTGAGAGGAATTATAGTACTTACAGCCACAGGGGCAAAGGGACCCTTCCTGGGTAAAGACCAGAGTGCAGACCAGGAGAGCAGTGACCACACCTATCCCCAGATCATGCCACCTTTTAAACCTTGAAAATTTGTGGACCCCTAAAACCAGATCTGAAAATAGCAGCATTATAAAGGCTGAAGCTTGGGACAATGCCTTCTCACCCCAAAGTGAGCAAAGGCCAACTTTAACATGCATTTCAAAGTCAAAAAATGAATTAGAAAAATGAACAGAAAGCAACAAAACATGACCATCAAAAGCTATTAGGTGGCAGGGGAGCCCAAGGTATAAACTTAGAAAAAGACAACAATGTGAAAACAACTACAAGCAAAGCCTCAAAGAAAAAGGCTAAGTAGACCTAAGTCCAACAAGAATTTCTGGAAGAGTTAAAAAGATAAAAGTGGTAGAGGAAAATTTGGGAAAAGAAATGAAAATGATGCAAAAAAAATATGAAAAGAGACCTAATAGCTTGGTAAAAGAGATACAAAAATACTGGATAAAACAGTCTTACAAAGCAGAAATAACCAAATAAGAAATAAGAGGTACAAAAACTCACAGAATAAAATAATTTCTTTTTAAAAAATAAATTTAAAACCCTCTTATTTTCCATATTAGAATCAATATTCTTGATTGGTTCCAAGGCAAAAGAGCAGTAAGGGCTAGACTGGCAATGGGGGTGACGTGACCTGTTCAGGATCATGAAGCTAGGAAGTGTCTGAGGCCAGATTTGAACATAGGATCTCCCACCTCTAGACCTGGTTTTCTACCCACTGAACAACCCAGCTTCTCCCAAAATAATTTCTTAAAAATTAGAAATGTACAAGTGGAATTTAATGATTCCATGAGACATCGAGAAATGATAAAAGCAAAGTCAAAAGAATAAAGAAAAAAGAAGAAATGTGGAATATTTCATTAGGAAAACAACTGACCTAGAAAATAGAATGACAATAGATGACTTCAGAATTATTAGACTATTTGAAAAACCAGTATTTAAAAAAAAAGCAGGCAATATATTTAAGAAAACAATATAAATGAAATTTTCTGCAATATATTCTTTTCAGAGGGTAAAATAGACCACCAATCACCTCCTAAATGATGCCCCCAAATTAAAACTCTCAGGATTATTATAGTTAAGTTTCATAGTTCCCAAATCAAAGAGGAAATATTGCAAGCCTCCAAAATATCAATCCAAATATCATGGAGCCATAGGTAATATCACATAAGATTTAGTAGCTTCCATGTTAAAGGAGTATAATAGGGTTTTGAATATTATATTTGGGAGGGCAAAGGAACTAGGATTATAACCAGGAATAACCTAGTCAACAAAACTGAGTATAATTCTCTAGTGGAATGAAATGGAGCAGTTTCAAGCTTTCCTGATGAAAAGACTGAATAGAACATTTGACTTTTAAATATGAGACTAAGAGACACAAAAAAGTAAACATGAAAGGCAAATAACAAGGGATTCAAAAAGGTTAGAATGTTTATATTTTTACATGGGAAGATGATTTGTGTAACTCCTAAGAACTTAATCATTACTGAGACAATTAAAAGTAGTATACATAGACAGGGCACGAATATGAATGGATTATGTTCAGATAATGTCTAAAAATGATGTAGGGGTGAGAAAGAAGGATGCACTGGGAGAAAGGGAATGGGAGAGATAGAATGGGGGAAATTTTCTAACATAAAAGAGACATGCTAGGAAGAACTGTAATAGTGGAAGGGAAAATGGGTAGTGCTTGGACCTCACTCTTACCGGTTCAAAGAGCTAAGGATACATCTATATCTATACATACAAACATCCATATCCATGTAGAAATACATACACACTGTTTGGCATAGAAATCTAGCTTGCTTAACTGGGAAGCAAGAGGAGAAGGAGATAAGAGATGAGTGGGAGATGATAAAAGGGAGGAAAGATTAAGGCAGGCAGTGGTCAGAAGCAAAACAGTCTTTGGGGGAAGGACAGGATAAAAAGAATGAGAGGATGAACAGAAGAAAATGGTATGGAAGGAAATATATAGTTAATGATCATAATAATCATAACTGTGACCCATCAGATGGAATTGGATAGAAGGGTGGATTAGAAACCAGAACCCTACACTATATTGTTTACATGAGATGCCCTTGAAATAGAAAGATACACACAGAGTTAAAATAAATGGCTGGAGAAGAATCTATTTTTTATAGCTGAAATAAAAAAGGCAGGGGTACCAGTCACAATCTCAGATAAGGCAAAAGCAAAAATGGACCTAATTAAAAGAAATAATTGGGGGATATACATTGTGCTAAAAGGTACTATAGACAACTAATATAAGTTTTACAAGTTTCTCTGATAAATGCTTCCTTTCTCAAATATATAGGGAACTTTATTATACATGGAACTGAGCCAAATTTCTGAGTAATAGCCATTCTATGGCTCTAACTGATAAAGGATCAAAGGATATGAATAGACAATCTTCATATGAAGAAAGTAAAGTTATTCTATATTATATAAAGAAGTTCTCTCAATCACTATTGATTATAGAAAGGAACCTCAAAACAGCTCTGAGGTATCACCTCACAATGATCAGTGGATGAAGGAAAGCAGGCACACTAATAAGCTGGTGGTGGAGTTGTGAACTGGTCCAATTATTCTAGGGAACAATTTGGAAATTGTATATGGCCAAAGGGTTATAAAACTGTGTCTACCCTTTGCTCCAGAATACCACTACTAGATCTGTAGCCCAAAGGGATCAAAGAAAAAGGAAAAGGATCTTTTCACGGAGAGAGAGAGAGAGAGAGAGAGAGAGAGAGAGAGAGAGAGAGAGAGAGAGAGAGAGAGAGAGAGAGAGAGAGGGGGGGGGGGAGAGAGAGAGAGAGAGAGAGAGAGAGAGAGAGAGAGAGAGAGAGAGAGAGAGAGAGAGTGTACCTCTTTGTGGTGGCAAAGAATTCAAAATGGCGGAGATACTCATCAATTGAGGAATGACTGAATAAGTTGTGGAATATGTTTATCCTATAAGAAGTGATGAGGGGATGGTTTTGGAAAAAATTAAAAAAGCCTGACAAGACCTATTTGAACTGATACAAAGCGAAGTGAGAAGAAGTGGGAGATTATTGTGCATGGTAATAGCAATGTTATAATGATGATCAGCTATGAAAGGCTTGGCTACTCTGATCAATACAATGATCCAAGACAATTCCAAAGGAGACATGATGAAAAAATACTATGGATTTCCAGAGAGATGATATTTCTAGAATAAATTCAACTTTCTTTTTCTTGCTTTAATTGGCTAATATAGAAATTTGTTTTGCATGATTTCATATGAATAATTGGTGTCATTTTACTTGCTTTCTTAGTGGGTACAAGAATGGGTGGGGAAGATGGAGAGAATTTGGAACTACAAATTTTAAAGGAAAATAATACATTTATTGAAAAAGAAGAAAATAGCACAAGCCTACACATTTCTACCTTGGCCATGTCCAGACATGTGGATGTCATTCTGCATCTTAAGGCTCCATTAGACAGTGAGCCGCGTACTTACATCATCAGACCCATGGAACCGGAGTCGGTGGGCTCTGACGATCAGCATTCTTAAATTTATCCCAATTGTATTTCAACAGTGTTGTTATTGCATACATTGTTTTTCGGGCTCTGCTCAATTCACCTCCATCATCTTACAAGTCTTCCCAGGCTCCTCTGAACCATCCCTTTGGTACTTCTTTATATAACAACGACATTCCATCACATTCCTGTATTATCATTTGCTCTGCCACTTCCTGGTTGATGGGCATCTTCTTTATCCCCAGGGCTTTGCCATCACCAGAAGAGATGCTATGGGATGTGCCTTTTCTTTCTTTGGCCTCTTTGGAGTGGATATTTAGGGTGGAAGACTTGGGTCAGAGAATAGTCACGATGTAGCGTGTAGCTCCAAATAGCTTTCAGGGAGAGTTGAACAACAGTAACAACAGTCGTGTAAGGATGGTCTATTGGGAAAAACTTCAGTTTCTCTGATCAAGACAATTCCGAAGGACCCCTGATGGAAAAGGCTGTCATCTCCAGGGAGAGAACGGATGCCTGCAGAGTGCCAATTGGAATGTTTTATTTTATTTTTTATTTTTGTGTGTATTTTCTTTTGCAATGTGGATGCCATGTAAACGTGTTTTGTATGACTAAGCATCTATGCATGTATAATTGACATCTTGTTGCTTACCTTTTCAAGAGGTAGAGGAGGGGCAAGAGGGAAGGAGAGAATTTGGAACGCACCATTTAAAAAGTGAACCCTAAATGTTTTATGTGTAACTGGCAAATCTTGACTCACATCAATAAATGCCTTTAAGAGGAAGGCCACCATCTTGATTTTCCTTTTTGTCAGCTTCACTAAACTGATGGTCATGAGATGACCCTCAAAATGATCTTGATTTGCATTTTGGTAACTTGCTAATTTGGAGCATCCTTTCATGTGACTAGAGATGACTGATTTCTTCTCTTGAGAACTGCCTGTCCACAGGCGAGCTTCCATTCTAAATGGTGAGAGAAAAAGGAGTCCATGGATGAGTGTATAGAGAATAACTATGATGTGAGTCAAAAAGGATTATGGGCAAGTCACTTAGTATTTCCATTTTCTTACATGTAAAATTGGGGATATTTTCTCCCACAGCTTCTGTGAAGATCAACCATGTTAACCTACGTAAGACATGTTGCAAACCTTAAGGCACTCTAAGTTGTTGTTATTATTATTATAGCGTTTTTTCTTTTTCTATTCTACTCTCCAGCTGTCTTCCTGATCTGACACCTCACTCCACTGTCTGCCCTATACCCTGCAACCTATATACCCCTAGATGTTACTGTGGCTCCTTCTCTGGCAGCCACAGGCTCCTGGTTGGCGAACATCCAGCCTGCTTCAGGCCAGAGCATTGCCTTCTGGCCATCATCATGCTTTGGATGAGTGTGTTCCCCTCCCTTGCTCGCTTGCTCACTCACTCGCTCGCTCGCTCACCTTATCTGGTTTTGCAAACCAATGGACCATCCTCTTACGGCTGGAGTAAACCATCATCCTTTGGCTCCACTTACCACACTAGCAACTCTCAGACAAAGCATGCTCCACCCTCCCCCCCCCCCAGTGTTATGAAGTGCTGGCAGATCTGGGCAGTATCGGAAAGGGCAGGGATGCCATCTTGCCAGCAAAGGTCCACACAGCCAAAGCGATGGTTTCTCCAGTAGTAGTGCATGGCTGGGAGCTGAACTGTAAGGAAAGCAGAGCACCTCAGGATGGATGCTTTTGAGTTTTGCTGCTGGAGAAGACTTTGAAGAGTCCTTTCTGTAGCAAAGAGATCAATCAGTCAGTCAACAAACACTTCAAGAAATGAATTCAGACTATTCACTGGAAGGTGAAACTTAAATGCTTTGGCCACATAGTGGAAAAGACCCTTATGGTGGGAAAGAGAAGGGAACAGTAGAATGGGAGATGGAGAGATAGTCATGGAAGCAGCAGATTTCAGGAGAGAATGGCACGTGACGCAACCTTGGGTCACTGAGAGTCAGACACACCTGAATAACTGAACACACAATTCTCTGGCCTCATCCTTGGCCCTCTGAGATGTCCCCAAAGGGTGCTATTGTGACCCTGGCCATCTTCCCCGTCCTCCCTGCTTTTCCCCTTCCTTTGTCCTCTAGGTGCTCCCTTCTCCTAGTAGAATCCAAGCTTCAGAGGGTGGAGATGTTCTTGTTTTTGCAGCCCCTTTGGTGACTGCAGTGCTTGGCACACAGTAACCACTGAAGAAATACTTCTTTCCCTTCCTTCCTTCCAAGACTGACCAGTGAAGCATTGGCACTTGACCAGGATCGGGGCAGGTGCTGCTGGAATCCCTGCTTTTCTCCCCCAGGGACAGAGGACAGAACGGACTTCATGGATCGTCGGGCTTTCAGGACTGAAGGCTGTCTCGTGGGTCCATCCGAGTTCTCTTTGAACGGTTCCTCTTCCTTAGTGTGGCCGGCTGGGACACTGACTGCTCTCTTGGCGACGCTTCTGCAGCTCTGCCTAACTTCCCTCGGGTTGTTCTGAACTCC
>NC_077227.1:756438963-756488963 GCF_027887165.1 Monodelphis domestica | reverse complement strand
TGGAAGTCAGACTACAGAGAGCTGAGGAATGGCTGTGGACTAGAACAGGGAGGCGAAGACTTTTCCAGGAGTCGGGCTGAGAACAGAAGTTTAAGAACGCTGTCGAACCCGAGCAACCAAGACGAGGAAGGGCCTGAGAGCACCTGAGGGCCAGTGGAAGGAGGCAGGAGTATTCGGCGTGTAAAAGAAGAGATTCATGGAGACCCCATCAGGGGTTTGTGGGAGTCCGCACAGCTGGCTCCCGAGAGCGGGCCGTTCAGTTTGCGGTGCGAGCATTGACGCTCTGGAAATGTGCAAACTCTGCCAACCAGGGCCTCCGGAATGGCTTCGCTCATTGTTTAGACTTCGGAAGGCGAGGGGGAAATGTTAGTATTCTGAGGACACTTACAAGAACGTTCTGGCTTCTTTTCTTTTTTGATGGCAGGACCGAGTGGGTCGCTAAGCGCTTCCCAGCCCCCCTCTGGACATGAGGACTCTTTCCAAGGATTTGAAGGCATCTGATGGGGAAAGGAATGACTTTTGGGTCCTTGGCCCCAGCGGTCAAAGCCAGCCATATTGGGCGGCTGTCACAAGGAGGCTAATGGAAGGCCTCCCACTCGGACAGCTCACGAGGGGCGAATGCGGCCTCCTTGGCAGGGAGGTTTTCAAGGAAAGGCTGGAGGAATACTGGTTAGGGAGGCCAAAGGAAAGGACGCGGCGGCCCAGAGACTTCCACCTCCACATTCTTCGGCTTTGAGCTTTCAGAATGGGGAAGAAGGCTTTGCTGGGCGTGAACTCGCTGTGGTCTGTGAAGTCGTGGTGGTGGCTGGGTGCTGAGGGGCTGTGCGGCGACGCCTTGGCAAGAGGCCCTTCGGACCAGCTCTTTGGAGCAGCACCATCATGGCTACCGGCTTGGAAGAAAAGGAATTCCACACAACCGCGAGGCTAACCCCGGGGTTTTCAGGGGACCCCTCCAAAGCAGGCTTGAGGAGCTTCCTCTAACAAGGGCCAGGAGCTTGGATGTGGGAGAGAAAAGGCAGAGAGATGGCTGCGGCCTCTACTCAAGACACTTTACCAAGATGGCGGTGACCGGGAGGGAAGCTTTGATCTTTGGTGCTTCAGCTGAACAAGTACGTCTAATGACAATGAATACTTAGTTAGTAATTAAGTGTTATTCCTGCGTGCGAGGAGGGGGCCAGCCTGGAAAGCCACAGAACCACCAAAGGAGCTACACTAAAGGCGCCTTTAGCCCGGCCAAGGGAGCCAAGCTCCTACGGCCCCCACGAAGAGCGTCTCTGGGGAGAGAACCCTGCCGACGAGCCACCTCCGATGGCCTTTCCCTCCAGCTGAGGAGCCTGAGCGAGTGCAGCCAAAGATAAACAACTGGCTGGCTCCAGGAGGGCTTGAAGCCCGAGGCGGGCTGTCTGGGAGAGGCCTAAAGGCAATGAGGGAAACTGAGGCAAGAGAAGGATGCTCTTCAGACTTGGCCGCCTCTGTCGCTGCTCTTCAGGGGCTCGGTGGGCACCCGAGGCTTCTCGGTCAGCCTGAAGTTCCCCGGGGACAAAGGCAGATGTGGGTGGCCCTGGGCATGGTGCACGTCCATTGTACAGCTAAAGAGGCGCAGGGAGGGGATGTCCCACGCTCTGGAGCGGGATCTCGCCCTCCAGCTGGAGCTCAGGCGATGCCACGTCCTCCCTTGGTTCTCCCAGGCCCAGAGGGAGGACAGAGAAGAGTCCAGGCATGAGGCGTGGAGGGGGGCCGGAAGGCCACAGGAATACGCACCGGCAGCGTCTCTGTGGCTGGGATGGGGGGCCGTCCCTGCTCTCAGCAGAGGTCGCGGTCCTGGGCGCCATCCCCTGAGTCTGGGGAAAGAAGAGGGGTCCGGGGAGGGGAGACCTTGGCTGGGCTTGGGCTTTGGCCTTTCAGGACGCGGGGCTGCCCATTCGGGGTCACGCGTGGGCCCTGCTGTGCCTCCTGCAGCTGTGGGGGAGCCCCCGCCCCCCCCCCGCCCCCCGGCTCCCCCTGCCCAGGGCCCCGGAGATACGAGACGCAGGTGGCCCGCTGGCCCGGCCAAGTCCTCTTCCTGAGCTAAGCATGTGTTATCTGGGCTGCCTTTCCTTTGCCAAGGAAAACATGAGCGATCCCTGCAGCCCGGAGCCTGGGCTGGGGAGGCTCCTGCCTCTGGGGCCATCCATCCATCCGTGGGGGGGGGGGCGCCTCGCCCCTGGGATCCCTCCCCGAGAGCCCGGGCTCCGGGAGAAGCTTCAGTCCGGGCCCCCTCAACGCCCGGCCACATCATGTCTCCCCATGTAAAGGAAGGGGCTTGAGAGGCCCCGGGATGAGGGGCTGACCTCGGCGTCAGAGAGGCCCCCTTTGGGCGCTTACTAGCTGTGGGACCCTGGGCCAGTCATTTCCCTCCGGGGCTCAGTTTCCCCAAATGTAAGCATGAGGGGTTGTCCTCAATGGGCTCTACGAGGATCCTCGGATGAGTCTGCCACCAGCTCAGAAGGACGCCTTGGAGGCTGGGCGCCTCCCCCACGCTGCGTCCGAGGGGATCCTGGGGGACCCTCTGCCAGGGCCTTGGCATGCATAGCTGGCCCCGGGGCGGCTCTCGGCCCCGTTCCCCCAGCGGGTGCCCCGGCCATCCCCGCCGAGCCAGCCTTCCCGGATTCGGAGGCCCCCCAGTCCCAGGCATTGCTTGGGGGCTCCCCCGTCACCCCCCACGTGGCCAAGCTCCGGGAGGCAGAAGCAGCCCCGTCCCTGGAGGGCAGAAGGCGCCACGGAGGCGGGCTCGGCCCCCCAGTGTCGGGGGGGGGGGGGCAGGAGGCGATGCCTCTGGCCCTCTGGGGCGGGGGCGCCTCGGGGGCTCCGGCTCAGGCAGGGATCCCGACTGCTCTGGACACGCCACGGGCGGGCGCTGCTCCCCTTCGTGGCAGCATCGTCCCTGGGGCGGCACCCGGCCGTGCCCAGAGAGCCCTCGGTGTAGACCCAGGAGCCTGTGTAGACGGGGTCTGAGTCGTTGATGGAGCACCAGCCCAGAGGCAGAGGTCCTGGGTTCAACTGTGGCCTCAGACACGCCCCAGCTGGGTGACCGCCATGGCCGGCCGCAGGGCCCGCCGGGCAGCCTTGGCTGAGCGTCTCTGCAAGTAAGAGTTTAGAGAGCCTGAACACGAGCAGAGCCCACGGGGGTGCTGGGGGTCCGGACGGGCCAGGGGGCCAGTTACTATGCGCGAGGGGACGCCCCCATGGAGGGCACCCCGAGGGGGAGGCCCTGGGGAGCCCCAGGAGAAGTCGGGCTCTGGGCCCGCCACAGACGCACAGAGACTCGGCCAAGGCCACTCAGCGCGAAGGGCGGCCCCCAGGCCCCCCCCCTCCGGCGGCGCCTCTGGCTGCCCGGCTCCTGCCTCCCCCGCCGCCCCCCACATTCCTGCCCCGAGTTCAGCTGTGAGCCTTATTTTTGTAGCGGCCTGCGAAGGTGTGTAACCCGACTCCGAGAGCGGCGGCCGCTTCCCTGGCCTGGGAGCCGCTCCGGGCCTCTTGGCACCCACACTGTTATTGCATGTCTACAGGTGTTTAGTAAGAGGATTAATGGGGAGCCCCAGGAATGCGGGCGGCCCCTCCCCCCAGCTGAGCCGGCCCGGAGGACGGACCATTCATTTCTGAGAGTGGCCACGAAGGCCGATGACAGGCTGCCCTCACGCGCCGGGCACATCTGAGCGGCCGCGGCCCGGCCACGGCCACGGTGTGGGGGACGAGCCGAGGCAGACCTCAGAGCCACCACAGGACCTTGTCATCGGCACGGGAGAGGAGGGGGAGACGGCCCCTGCCTGACCTTCCTCCCCACCGCCAGGAGGGGAGGGAGAACTGCAGCACCGCAGGGCCATGCGCTCCTTTGACAGATGGGGAAACTGAGGCCCAGGGCGCTGAGAGCAGCTCCAGCGCCCTCACTTTACAGATGAAGAGACTGTGTGTCAGCTAGCATGTATGGGAGGGGGATCTGCACTCAAATCTTCCTGCCTCCGAGTCCAGCACCCTCTCCGTCACAGCCCGGCGCAGCCGACATCTTACTGGCTCCCTGTTTATTGACTTTTAAATGCCCTTCAGAAAGTGACTTGCTTTCTGGTTTACACGACTTTTAACTTAAAAAAAAAATAGAGTTTGATTTTCTGTCTTGAAGGAGAGCAGCTGCTTCTCTCCCCCTCTCCCTCTGCCTCTGTCTCTGCCTGTCTCTCTGTGTCTCTGCCTCTGCCTCTGTCTCTGCCTGTCTCTCTGTGTCTCTGCCTCTGCCTCTGTCTCTGCCTGTCTCTGTGTGTCACTGCCTCTGCCTCTGTCTCTGCCTGTCTCTGTGTCTCTGCCTCTCCCTCTGTCTCTGCCTGTCTCTCTGTGTCTCTGCCTCTGTCTCTGCCTGTCTCTGTGTCTCTCTCTCTGCCTCTGTCTCTGCCTGTCTCTCTGTGTCTCTGCCTCTCCCTCTGTCTCTGCCTTTCTCTGTCTCTGTCTGTCTTGGTCTCTGTCTTTCTGACTCTCTTTCTTCTCTCTCTGTCTCTATCTCTCTGCCCCCCCCCCCCCCCCCCCGTCTCTCTTCCTTTATCTCTCCCTTTGTCTTTGTCTCTGTTACTCACTTTCTCTGTCTGCCTGCCTCTCTCTGCCTCTGTCTCTGTCTCTCCCTTTCTCTGTCTCTGTCTGCCTGTCTCTCTCGTGCACACACTCCTTCCTATTTAGACAGCATGGCTGGGCTGTTCAGTGGTCGTGGCTCTGCTTTCGGGGAGGCGTGTGCACTTCTTTTGGAAGCATAAAGGAGAGAATCCAAGCGCTGGGGCTCAGGGAGATTTAGTTTTCTGCTGTCAAGTCCGTCATGGAAAGTTGATTTTATGTATCCCTTGCCCAGTGCCTGGCACATAGTAGGTGCTTAAAAATGCTGATTGGTTGAGTTCCCCGGGCACATTTGGTCCAGCTTCTTTTTCCATCTTTGTTATGTGTAAAGTGAAGTGGCTTCTCCACCTCGTGGCTGCCAGCACCCAGAGACGTTTTTCTTAAAACCCTTTGCATTCCACCTTCCCTGCTTTCTTCTGTTTTCTCCTACTTGGAGAGGTTGGCGGGGCTTCTCCTTCTGCGAAGGAGAAGTGTCTCATGGCCACTTGCCCTGCGGCGGCCTCTCCTTGAGGGGAAGAGAAAGGAGCCTCCGTTTCCCTCATGCCCAGGACGCCTTCAGTCTTTTGGAATGTGGCCCCCGAGACCTCCACACCCCCTGGGAGCTCACCTCCCTTATACAAGACCCACCTGAGAATGTCCTTCTGTAAGCAAACGTCACCGGGCCCAGACCCATTCCCTTTGTTGGCCAGCGAGGACCAGGAGACTCCACATCCCGAGGAAACTACAAGATCATCCCCACCTCCTCCCTGCTGCCTCTGCCCTAGCCACCTGCCTGATCTCCACCCCAACACAGCATTGGCGTATCCCCAGTGCCTGGCAGTTGCCAGCCCTTACCTCTTGGATTCCAGGCCAGATGATTCCATTCATCCGTGGGCTGTGGGAGGCTGAGGATACAGACCCAGAACATCAGGTGGGAGAGGGATCTTAGGGGCACCTTGCATTCCTTTAACACTTTGAAGGGATCCTTCCAAATACATTCATGTTCGGAGCCCAAGCGTTATTCCCATCTTCCAGCAAAGAAGCTGTGGCTTCAAGAGAGTGACTTGTCTAAGATCATACAGCTCAAAAGAGCCAGTGCTGGACTTTGAAGCAAGGGTTCCTGACTATGTGCCCCATCTTCTTGGTACTACAATTAGTCTATCAGTCAGTGCAGCAACATGCCTTTAAAACAAATGAGCTTCTTCTGTGTACCGGGGTAAAGCTGGACACTTGAAACACAGAGATGAAAGAGAGAGTAAAGCAGGAGATTGAGACAGAGACTCAGAGAGACAGAGACAGAGAGACAAAGAAACAGAGAAACAAAGACTCAGAGAGACAGTGACAAACACAGAGACAGAAGAAAAGAGGAAAGAGGAGGAGGAGGAGAGAGAGTTAGACAGGAAATTGAGACAGAGACTCAGAGAGAAAGAGACAAAGGAACAGAGACTCAGAGAGACAATTACAGAAACAGAGATAGACAGAAGAAAAGAAGAAAAAGGAGAGTCCTTGATCTCTAGTATCTTGACTGAAGAAGAATACACAAAGTAGTTCCTCCAAAGAACATTGTATGTCCTAATTAGAAAGAGACTGAAGTGTGAATCGGACTTTCTTTGTTTAGCATCAGCAACTTTTAAACTGATCAACCAAAACTGAAAACACCCCTCCTTAACACTGTTAGCCATTAAGTAAGACTAGACTAAGAAAGTCTGATTCACACTTCACAATCCCCCCTGTGGTTCTTTGGGAGACTAGTCCCCCCCCCCACCCCGAATCATTTCACATAACCAGCTTATGCCTCTAGAGATGTTCTAGCTAAAGGTGCAGTTAGAGATAAGAGGGAAATAGAAGAGAGAACAAAACCAATGCTTGCTAGACGCATTGACAAGAAGCCAACTGGGGGCAGTCCCCTTTGGCACAAGAGTTTACATTCAGAATAAAGGATATGTTCAACCCCCTTCAGTTCAATCAATGACACCCCAAAGTTCATTCTGGATCTTCTGATGCAGTGGAGGTTTCTTCATGGCACTTTCTCCAAACAGTTCATTTTCTTCATTTAAGGAGTTATTGAACTTTGTTTCCTGAAATGTTTTCTCATATTTTTTTTAAATCTTGGGTTTTATGAGAATTATACAAGACTTAACAATTAGCCAGCTCAGTCCCTTACTTTTAGACATCTGGTTAAAGTCCCCCAGAGGGTGATCAAACCAGAACTAGTTCCTGTGTCTTCAGGTTCCTGTTCTGGGTTCTCATATCCCCCAGTGAAGTCGCTGGTTGCTTTGCGACAACATGGAAAGGATGCTGAACCTAGGAGTCTCTGAGGTGAGCACAAACTCAGGTGGGTCCTCCCATAAGTAGGAAGCCTGTGGGTGGGGGACTGACTCCATGTGGCCATCAGTGTATGGTTTGTCTTGGCCAGAGACATTTTTGAGAAGGGTCCCCTGAGGCATGGCAAGGGGAGGCTGAGTGCCCTGGGGAGGTGGGCACAGATCCTCGGCCTTCTCAGATCTTGCCCTCTTGGGCCACTGTCTTCATCCTTCTGGAGATGAGAGGGCTTCTGTGCTCTAGGGGCATGCCTGCCTATCCCAGGCTTCCCTCCACCACAGCAGAGTTGCTGGAGGGGCAGGTAGGTAGCACAGGGGATGGAACACCAGGATTAGAGTCAGGAGGACTGACTTCAAATCTGTCTTCAGATGCTTCCCAGCTGTGTGACCCTAGGCAAGTCACTTAACCCTGATTGCCTACTCTTGGACACCAAGGCTAAGACAGAAAATAAAGGCTCTGTTTAAAAATCGCTTCTGAAAATGCCACCACTTTGCAGCCAATCTGAGGGTGAGTCTCCCTTCCCACAAGGGACACACCAAGCCTCAGGTCTTTCCTTTAGCCAAGCAGGATCTGCCAGGTTTGGGCTCTTGGTGAAGTCTTGAATGAATGAATGAAAGCAAGAAAGAACAATCTCGGATCGATGTTTACTGTGTGCTAAGAACTGCGCTCAGACAAAAGCAGAGGCTTCTCCTGCCTTCATGGAGCTCACGTGCTACTGGAGGGAGACAATCTATCTCGGGGAATGTGGCTGTGGAGAGTGCTGGTTAGGGACGTCCCCAGAATGGTGGTTGGAGCCTGAAGGCAGGCAGCTGGGACAGCTTTGCTAGTGGCATCGGCATGCAGAGTTTGGCCTCAGAGCTGGAAGTCCAGGTCAGCAGAGGGTGCCCCGCAGCAGGGGGTGAGGGTCTGGGATTCCGGGTATCCCACAGGTCATCAGGACGATTGTGCCCAGGGAACCCCCTTGGCCACACTCCTCTTCATTGGCTAGAGCCTCTTCCTTCCTGGATGGGCATGTTTTATTCCCAAATTCAGAAGATGAAACAATGCATTATTCCAGCTAGGTGGTGCTGGGTCTAGGCAGAGTCAAGAAGACCTGAGTTCAAATCTGCCCTCGGACACTTTCTAGTGGCAAGTTCTTGACCTGCTCTCTGCCTCAGTTTCCTTGGCAGTACAATGAGCACTAATGATGAGTCCCCGGAGTGTGTTAAGTGAGCACAGCTGCAGTTATCTCCTCATTGGGAAGGAGAGGCTATGGGGATGCTGATGCACCTTCCTCTCAAACAAGGACTAGCTGCCACAGTGGCTGACACCCGGCTCTTCCCATCCTGCCCTGCCTGCCCCTGCCTGCCTCACAGGGATGTCCCTTAGCTCAGGGGCACCTCCTCGCCAGGGGTGGGGAGGGCTCCAGGGATGCTCCAGGGAGCCGAGGCCTCAGATGGAGGCTGCTCCCTTTGGGGATGGGCGTCCACGTCTTGTCTCCTGCCTCCCCCTTTCCCAGGGGCTGTGTGAGGCCAGAAGGGTCCTTGTGGGACCCAAAGGATCCCCCATGGGCCCCCTCACGCGTGGGCCTGGCCACCCTGGGGCCGAGGCTGCCCTGCCGGGCTGCGGTGGGTCCAGGCCTTTTTCTGAACAATGAACAGTGACGTCGCTTGGCCAGGGAGGGGGGAGATGTTCGGGCGTGTAACCGGGGCAGCTCACAGGAAACTTCTCAGGTCGGATTACATGTCAGCACGGAGGGGGGATTTATGCCTCTCGGCCCCAGCCTCTGCTCCGACAAGCTCTCTGCTCTCAGTTGTTGACGGGGGGATCAGGCCAGGTCAGTCATGGAGGCCCAGGGAGGGGAGGCTGAGACCGGCCCCGTGGCCTCTTCAGAGACCCCTGGACGGCGGTCCGGTGGCCTTCTGGCATCCATAGGCATGAGAGACCCTAACCTACACGGTGGGGGCCTCCGCCCTGATCTGGACGCCCGCTGTACCACCCTTAGGAAAAGCAGGGACGTGCCTGAGCCTCACTTTGCTCCTCTGCACCGTGGGTGGAATAATGCCATTTACCCGCATGCCCAGAGCTCAGGAGGCTGCCAGGATGCCCCGTATCTCCTCCCAGCCGCAAACAGTAGGAGCCTAATCATTGCTTGCTGAGTGCAGTGGGAGAGACTCAAACAAAACTGAACAGAGTGGAAACACTGGCCAAGCTGCGCTGAGGGAGGCTGGGAGGCTGCAGATGGGAAGAGGCTCTTGACCTTCCCTGCCTCTTCTTCTCTGCAGAGGAGAAGGGTTTGGCCGAATGAGCCCAAGAATGTCTACAGCACTTCAGGCACCCTCAAGTGCATGGAGAGCACTTGTTCCCGGACCGTTCCCGGCTCATCGCAGGCCACTTTTGTCTACTGCTGAGGCAGGTCCTCCAGAGAAGATTCTTCAGCAAGGGCAGGTCTAGAGGATGGAGCTGGGAAGGAGTTCTGGAACTGGAGCCAGAGACACTTGGGTTCAGTCTTGACTCTGCTCCTCCCAGGAAGACCTTGGAGGAGCCCTCGCATCCCTGGCCTCAGTTTCCCCACCTGTAAAACGAAGAAGGTGGCCTCTAAGGCCCCTCCTATCTCTGCACGTGCGGTCCTAGTTCCAGGCCTTGGGTGGGCTTGGAATGGATTAAATAGGGTTTGGACCAGAGGATGGCCAAGGGGCCTTTCACAGGCACTGGGGAATCATGGTAGGAGGTCCGTAGAGCCTTGGCCATGGCTCTGCCATGAGGATCCTGGGGGATTGTGGGCCAGACACTTCCTCCCACTGGACCTCAGTCTTTTCATCCCTAAAATGGCCAGGACTTCTCCGGCTCCCTGTTCTCAGGACCTTCTCAGCTTCGACGTTCCCTGATCTCTGGCTGCTAGGGGGCACCCCAGAGGATAGTCAGGAAGACCTGACAGTCTGGCCAAGGGAGGTACCTGCTGCCTGCCTCAGTTTCCTCACCTGTAAAAGGGGGCCAATAATAGCTCCGAATAAATGCTTGTTCCCTTTCTCCTCTATAAGCGTGTCCTTGTGACCCATCTCTATCGGAGCGGCTGGATGCCATGAATAGACAAAGGAACGAAGCCCTGATTTCCATCAGGCGTCCGGTGGTGGTTTAGGGAAAGGGCAAAATCCTTGCCAGCATCCTCAGCCTGTGCAGCCGACCCTCCGCTTCACCCTGAGCCCCAGCCCAAACCTTCAGAGGCTCGCCCTGCTCCCGACAGCAGCTCCACTGCCTCGGCAAGACATTCACCCCCTGAACCAGAGCCCCAGGGACGCGTCTGCTCTCGGGTACCACCCGGGCAGGCTTCCCCCTAGTGAAGTGGCGGCTCCTTGCAGGCAGGGCCCTTCCCTTGTCCCTTGGCAATCCCAGGGCCCAGGACTACAGTGCTGGGACATGGGAGGGCCAGAAGCAATCCTCGGTTGGACTGAGGGATTCCACACTGCACAGGCTTCTCTCCTTTATGTTACTCGAGGCGCCGAGTGCCTCTCCCTGACATTCCTGGACTAGCTGCCTCGGCCCCGGCCCACTCTGCCTCCTTGAACCCTCCTTGGCATTCTAGGCTCGGCTCGCTCTCCCCTCCTTCAGGTGTGCTTTTTGGACGAAATCAGCTCCGACGGCCTTTCCTGCACTCTCATGTCACTGAAAGCCGCCCTCCCTCCCTGACCCTGGTCCAGAGCCCCGGATTGTTAGCTTGTAATATGGCCCCAACATCTCCTGGCTGTGCCTTGTCCCTGCAAGGGCCGAGCCTCTTCCTGGAGGGCAGAGAGGGGCTGGGCAGGCGGCATCCTTAGATTCCGCAGGGCTCCCGGTGCCTGCTTGTTTGAATGCTCTCTTCCCTGTCACTGCATGAGAGCCAGGGCTTCCCTTGGCCCAAGGGCAGAAGCATTTCTATAGAGTCTCCTGAACATTCCGGACTTGGTCCTTCTTTCTTTTTTCACAGATATTATCCCATTTGAGCTTGGGAGGTAGCACGCTCCTAATAGGGTTTTTTATTGAACTCCACAGTGCTGAGGACAGGCAGAATCCTGAAGAGGCATTTCTGTGGGTCTTGGGTTCAGGTGTTCCCTCCACTTATATCAGGGGGGAAGTAGCCAGTAATAATCACAATAGCTCAGAGCCCCCAGTTAGGGAAATTCCCAACATTCAGAAAAGGTTAGTCAGTCCTAATGTGAAGTTTTGTGTAGTTTGAGCCAACCCCTCGCCCTCTTTATGTCCTCAGTAAAATTCAGATAGAGAAAAGGTTTAGGTAAGAAAAAAAGAAACTCTAATAGTCTGTTATTGGACAGGCATAAGGAGGGGAAGACAGGGAAAGGGGAGGTACATTTCCTCAGTCCTTGAAGAGATGGGGGCAGCCCAAAGCTTTATTTTCAGTTATTATTCTGAGATCCACTCTTAGTCCAATGTCTTGCCCTGATCTCCTTCATTTCATAGTTCAATCTTCCTATTAGCGTCTTCTTTTTGTTGTGGTTCACAGATCACTATTTCTTTCCATTTATGTGCTGAGCATGGCTGGGGTTCTATCTTTCTGCTAATGTGGTTTCTGCTGCCTAGTTCCTCCTGTCCCCACTTCTTCCTCAGCTTGGACCCCTCAGGCTGCATGGACTCCTAGAAGAACTCTCAGCTAGAGCTCGGTGGGATGTCGAGGCAGAGATGGTTATTCCAGCTCCTGGAGAGACTGAAGCTGGAACACCCCTGGAATGATGGAATCCTGAGCTTTAGGGGGCTGAGGCATCACTAATATGGTGATTCTTGGGGAATGAGGGGTCTAGATTGGAAGCAGCAGCTCAGAACTCTCCTGCTGATCCATAGTGGACAGAACCTGAAAGTAGAGATGGGGAGAACCAACCTTTGCAAAGAAGTCTTAGGGCCATCTACAGTCTGTCTGCAGGGTCAAAGATGGTGAGAGTACCAAAGTCACTCTTAAGGCTTAGAGGGAGTTCTTGTCCCTCTCAGTCAATCAACAAACATTTATTAATTGCCTAAACTTTAATTATCACTGCCAGCCACCACTGCCATCACCACTACTACTACTACCTCCACTACTACTACCACCACCACCACTGCTACTACTACTACTACTACTATTATTACTACTACTACCATTACTACCACTACTTCTACTAATATTGTTGCTACTTTATATTTATATATTATTATATAATATTATATAATTATATAATAATTATTATAGAATATATAACATTATACATTATATAATTATATATAATAATTATATAATAATAAAATATATAATATACAATATATTATTATATAATAATACTATTATTGTTGCTACTATTATAATTAATATTTCTACTACTAGGATAACTACTACTGTTACTACTGCCATTGTTACTAGTACTACTGTTACTTCCAATATAATTCCTACTACAATTATTACTATTACTACTATAAGTACTATACTACTTTTACTGATGCTACTATTACCACCATCACCACCACCAATACAACCATTACTGCTATTACTACTAGCATCACTACTATTACCACTATACTACTATTACAACTACTGCTGTTGCTGCTATTACTTCTACTACTACTACTACTACTACTACTACTACTATTACCACTATTGATCTTAGTACTCCTACTCCTCCTCCTCTTGCTACGACTGCTGCTACTATTACTAACACCACCAGTGCTGTTACGATTGTTGCCGCTATTGTTTCTCCTACTATTACCCCTCAAACCTACTTATACGACATGTTACAGTTTACAAAACAACCCACAGATTATCTTATTCGATCTGTGTAACTGTCTTGTGAGGTAGATGCTGAAGCTCTCCCCATTCTACAGGAAACAAAAGTGAGACTCAGACAGGTATAATGACTTGCCCAGGTTGGACAACTAATACTTCTTTAGGGCAGGATTTTCCCTGACTCTGAGACCAATAATCAGTCCATTGTGGCCTTTTGCTGCAGGGAGGGAGATCGATGCCTTTGCCCTCCTTCTGTCACTATTGGCTCAAGCTAAGCATGCTGTAAACCTTAAGCGCTCCATAAATGTGAACGAGCAGTGGCATCCTGTTCAGTTTGCTCTCATATTCATCTAATTTTTCCATTTTTGTACAATGAAGATCAGTAGGAAGTGGACCTGAGACAAGTGACAAATGCCACTTAGAGCCAGTGTCCCTTGGGTCATTGCCCAGATGACTAAAAGAACTGCTCTTTGTCATTGAACAGAAGTGCTGGGCTATGGACTCTAGGGGCACACCATGAAGCTGGTCTGAAACAAGGCACCCTGCTCTCACACAGCCTTGATTTCCTCTGCGAGGGCTCTGGGTTTTACCACTTTTTCTTTCCACGTGAGGGGGGTTATGAGTATGCTGACATCTATGGCAACCACTGCAGGTCACAGCCTTGCCTATGATGAGATTCTATTTCCAGTTCCGGGCATTTGTTGTGGTTATTTATTTATTTCTTTAAATGTTTTCCAATTACATATGAAACAATTTTTAGTCATTTAAAAATTCTCTCTTTTCATCCAGCTCCTCCCCCCTCTTTGAGAAGGTGAATAATTTTGTATCAATTTACATGGGAAGCCATTCAAAACATATTAGCCATTTTGCAAAAGAAAATGCAGACAAAATGAAAGAAAACCCAATAACAAAGCCCGCTTCATTCTGTTTTCAGAGTTCCTTAGTTCTCTGTGCAGGTGTTTTCCTAGTGGGTCTTTGGGAATTGTTCTGCCTCATTGTCTTGCTCAGAGAAGCTAAGTCATTCACAATTGATCATCCTTACAAATTTACTTTTACTTTGTATAATGTTCTCTTGTTTCTGCTTGCTTCACTTTGCATCAGTTCACATACAGCTAACCATTCTGCTAGTCATTAGCACTCTATTCTATATAGCACTATCATGTCCCACAACTTGTTCAGCCCTTCCCCACTTGATCATTATCTCAATTTCCAAATCTTTGCTACTACAAAAAAACTTCTATAAATATTTTTGAACAAATAGGTCCTTTCCCCTTTCCTTCGGGATATCTTTGGGACACAGATCTAGTAGCGTATTGCTGGATCAAAGGGATTGCCTGAGTTCATACTTTGATCATGTCACCTTTTTGAAGTTAGGGCTATTATTCGAGTGCTGTGATTCCCTCTCAAAAATGTTTAGTTTAGGGAGCAGCTGGGTAGCTCAGTGAGTTGAGAGCCAGGCCTAGAGACGGGAGGTTCTAGGTTCAAATCTGGCCTCAGACACTTCCCAGCTGTGTGACCCTGGGCAAGTCACTTAACCCCCATTGCCTAGCCCTTCCCACTCTTCTGCCTTGGAGCCAATACACAGTATTGACTCCAAGACAGAAGCTAAGGGTTTTAAAAAAAAATTTAAAAAATGTTTAGTTTAAATGATTTATGTATTCTCAACCACACAATGATCTAAGAAAAGGAAGGGAAGAAGGAAGAGAGAGAGGAAGGAAAGAGGGAAGAAAGAGGGGGAAGAATGAAGGAAAAGAGGAGGAAAGATCAAAAGGAAGTAAGGCAAGGAGAGAAGTAAGAGAAAAAGGGAGGAATGATGGAAGGAAGAAAAGAAAAGAGGAGGGAAAGAAGGAAAGGAGGAAGGAAAGAAATGAGTGTGAAGAAGGAAGGGAAGAAGGGAAAGAAGAAAGAAGGAAGAATGGACAGATGGAAGAAAGGAAATAGGGAAGAAAGGTCGAAAGGAAGTAGGGAAGAAAGGAAGGAAGGAGAAAGGAAGAAAGGCAAAGAAGAGAAAGCAAAAAGAACCCCTCCCAATGGTCTTTTGGGGAAAGGACTCCTCCTTTCCCAAAGGTAATAACCTTTGGGTTATTACCAGCTTTCTCACTTTCTCAACTAGGTTTGGTCTGGGCTGTTGGAAGTAATGATTCTTAGTGGCTTCTCCTTTCCTACCTGTGTCCTGGCTGATTGCCTCTCCAGGCCACTTCTTCCTGGCTTCTGGCCTCAGCCAATCTTACAGATCTCCCTGGATTTGTCCATCTCTAGCTCCTCCAAACTGTCTCTGCCATCATCCATGAATATGAAAGGGTTGCTCACGGTTGCTCCTACCACAACTCCACCCAGCGTGGGTGCAGCAGGCTACCCCCCCCCCCATCTACCTCCCCCTCTCCAGTTCAGGACAGTGCCTGGGGCACTGTGCCTCCCCTCCATTGGCCCAGGCAACTTTATTCTTCCCTGTGGACAAAGGCCACATTTATCTTCCCAACCAGTGACAACATGCTGTGCAGGTGAACACACTTTTCCTTCAATAATGCTTCTTTTTAATATTCTTTCCTTCCTTGTTTCAGGTGAGGTGGCAGGACTTGGGGAATCACCTAGATCATAGGCTGGCACAGAGAATGGCCCCAGACCCTCTCAGCCCTGCAGGTGCCTGTGCGCTGGATATTATCCAATTCCACCTCAGGGGGATTTCTTCATCTGAAAGGTAATGCCAAGGCTAGACTGATGACTCAAGGCCCATCCTAGAGCTGCCCAAGGCTGGGGAGAGAATATCAATCCAGTGGAGGACCCTAGGCCCAACTCTGGTGCTTATTGCTCCAGAGAACTTAGAGCTGGAGGGTCTTTAGCCATGGTTTAATCCAGTTCTGCCCATTTTACAGACAAGATAACTGAGGTCCAGAGAAGGGATATAATTTCCCTGAGGTCATCTAGGAGCTTCAATTCACATCCTTTGACTTTAAATCCTATGGCCTTTCTAAGATGTCATGAGTTATGGGACTTATGTGGGGCTATTTCAGGTTGTAATGAACCTGTATTATATAAATGAGGAGGACCAAGGTGGAACAACCCATTCTCTAAAGCCCTCTGTCATTCAGGCCTGACCAGTCACCAATGAAAAACTTTATAGATCAAAACATGTAATGCATTTCTAGGAGTAAGTTCCCCATCATTGAAGGTGTTAGGGTTAGGAATAGGAAGGAAAAGGCTTTTCTTAATGCCTACTATGTGCTGGTCACTATGTCAAGAATGTAATTTATTAAGGGCATTATAGGCTAGGCAGTGGATGGGCCAAGATATCATCTGAGGTTCCTGACCCAATCCAAGGAAGCCTTTGGTTTTCTGGGGTTACCAGCAGCCCTGGGTGTACTGAGCCCACCTCCATTGGCGAGCTAGTAAAAGGCTGTGGCAGAGCTTTCAGCTCACTCAGTCCTCATGTGCACCCCTTGGGCTATGGGCCATCCACAATGGTGGTGTCTGACTGGCATCAGCACTGACTTTTAAGGATGGATTTCTCTGTTGGAATCCAAATTCCAGAGGAATTGGCTCATTGCTGGGAGCTCTTCTCTTCTTGCCTTTGGGGACCCCATTACTTCCTGTGGGCCCAGTTAGCATCTCTGGGCCGGTGGCTTCCAGGCCTGTTTGTCCAGCCCTCACCTTCTCCTCAGATCTAGTCCCTCATCACCACCAACTGCCCAATGGACATTAGCAATGGGCGGTTCTGTAGACATTTCACTGTCAATGTGGCTATGATGGAATTTATTTTATCTGCCTCCCACTCCCATCCATCCTTCTTTCTGAGCTCTCTCATTGCCTTCAACTCCTCAGACATCCTCCCAGGCCCTCGGGTTTACAATCTCAGCACCATCCTCTATTCCTCCTTCCCTCCCTCCCTCCATGATCCAGGTCAGTAGCCAATCTTGCTTTAACGCCATTCCTCATACATCTTTCCCCCTTGTACCGCTTCTGTCGTTCCTGTTACTATGCTGGTCCAGGCCCTCCTTGGCTCCCACCTGAATTCTTGTGATGAGATCTTAATTGGCCTAACTGTTAATTGGCCCTTCCTGTCTTCTCCAAGTCATTCTCAGCATGTCTTCCAAAGTGCTAACCTCAAAGCATGCTCCTGCTCAAACTCCAATAGCTCCCTATTTCTTCTGGGGCCAAACACTAACTCCTCTGTTCAATATCTCAAATCTTGGATGATTTGGCATCAGTTTCCCCAGGCTTATTCTCCTTGAGTCCCCTTCTTTGGTTCCTCCAGCTCAGTCTTCTCACTTTCCTCACACAGAACTCCCCATCTTCCATTCGTGTGTCTCTGCACAGGCCTGGAATCTGCTCCCTCCTCCCCTCTGCCTCTTCAAGGTGCTTTTTGCCTTTAAAATTCCACTCTGAGATCACCTTCTCCATGAAGCCTTTCTGGATTCCCAGCAGCTCTCCATTCCCCATGGTGGGCTTGTATCTAGTCTGTACCATTTCTGTGTATTTCTCCGTGGCTAGACAGAAGCTCCCCAATTGGGGTCAGGGGCTGATTCATTTTGACGTTGGTCACTCTAGCACCCACCATGGTGACTTGTGTATAAGGCTAGACCTGGAGCTGTGCTTTCATTGGTCTAGAGAATACACGGGGGAAGACGTTTCTCTCCATCTTCTCACAACTTTGCCCTTGGGATTTTCTTGGTAACGATACTGGAGTGGTTTTCTCTTTGCTTCTCCAGGGTCTCCCTCTTTTTTTTTTTAAGTTATATTTTATTTGATCATTTCCAAGCATTATTAATTAAAGACATAGATCATTTTCTTTTCCTCTCCCCCACCCCCCATAGCCGACGTGCAAATCCACTGGGTATCACATGTGTTCTTGATTCGAACCCTTTGCTATGTTGTTAGTATTTGCATTAGAGTGTTCGTTTAGAGTCTCTCCTCTGTCATGTCCCCGCAACCGCTGTGTTCAGGCAGTTGCTTTTCCTCGGTGTTTCCACTCCCACAGTTTGTCCTTTGCTTATGAATGGTGTTTTTTTCTCCTAGATCCCTGCAGATTGTTCAGGGACATTACACCGCCACTAATGGAGACGTCCATTACGTTCGATTATACCACAGTGTATCCGTCTCTGTGTACAATGTTCTCCTGGTTCTGCTCCTCTGCTCTGCATCACTTCCTGGAGGTTGTTCCAGTCTCCATGGAATCCCTCCAGTTCATCATTAATTTTAGCACAATAGTACTCCATCACCAACAGATACCACAATGTGTTCAGCCATTCCCCAATTGATGGGCATCCCCTCGTTTTCCAGTTTTAGGCCACCACAAAGAGCGCAGCTATGAATAATTTTGTACAAGTCTTTTTGTCCATTATCTCTTTGGGGTACAAACCCAGCAGTGCTATGGCTGAGTCAAAGGGTAGATATTCTTTTGTCGCCCTTTGGGCACAGGGTCTCCCTCTTTTAAAGATGGTGAACTGAGGTATATCAAGTTAACTAACTTGTTCAGTGTCACACTGCTAGTAAGTGTCTCAGGCCAGATTTGAACTCAGGTCTTCCTGACTCTAGGCTTGGTGTTCTATCCACTGCACTCCCTACCTGTCCCCACTTTTTGGACATAGCAGGGCTTTAATAAATACTTGTTGATTGAGAGATTGTATTGGGCAGGGATTAATGGTAATGAAGACTGTGAGGAAGACAATGAGGATGAAGAAGAGGAAGACTACAGTTTTGATTTTGATGCAAGAACAAGGGCTCTCCTCCATGACACACTGGCAGATGTGGCAGGGGTTTTCCAGCAAATGTTGGGTGAACATCTGCTGGACTTCATCACCAAAGAAGATCATCATTCTCAAAGAAAAACTGCCCCCCCCATCTGAGCTCCCCACCAAGGGATTGTCAGCCACAGTGATAGGTGCCCTCCCTGTAACATAAGGGCTAACAAGAGGCTCATGGCTCTGGAGTACCAGTGCACTGGGAAGGAGGTGAGCCTGGATGGCCTTGGAGACTTCCTGCAGCCCAGGAGTCCTCGTCCAGTAGCCTAAGCTTGGATGGTGACAAGAGGACCACTTGATTTCTTTGTTCATCTCATGACTGCAGCATTTGCTGTGGAGTTAGTGGAGTTAGGTTTCTCTAATCTGATCCAGATTAACTCAGCGCATGCAGCCAATGTGTAGCCCATTTCAGAGCGTGGTACCTGCAGCACGTCAGCCACACATGCTTTTTGGAATTTCTATGGAAGGAGTTGAGAAGGCGCTGCAATCTGAAGGGTTTTTTCTTTTAAATATAAAATCTGTCTCATGCAAAACTGATTTGCAAAAGAGAAAGGAAAGAAAGAAGGAAGAAAGATTGACAGAAGGAAAGAAAGACAAATACAATAAAAAGAAGGGAAACAGAAGGAAAGAGAACAAGAAAGAAAGGATAGAAGAAAATAAGGAAGAAGAAAGAAAGTAGGAAGGAAGGGAAGGAGAGAGGGACAGAGGAAGAAAGGAGGGAGGGATGAAGGAAAGAAAGAGGAAAAAGGAAAGGAAGGGAGGGAGGGAGGGAGGGAGGAAGGAAGGAAGGAAGGAAGGAAGGAAGGAAGGAAGGAAGGAAGGAAGGAAGGAAGGAAGGAAGGAAGGAAGGAGGGAGGGAAGGGAAGAAGGAAGGAGGGTGGAAAGGAAGGAAGGAGGGAAGGGAGGGAAGAGAAGAAGGAAGGAAGGAAGGAGGGAAGGAAGGAAGGAGGGAGGGAGGGAGGGAAGGAAAGAAGGAAGGAAGGAAGGAAGGAAGGAAGGAAGGAAGGAAGGAAGGAAGGAAGGAAGGAAGGAAGGAAGGAAGGAAGAAGGAATGAGAAGGAAGGAAAAAGGGAAGGAAGGGAGGGAGGAAGGAAAGAAGGAAGGAAGGAAGGAAGGGAAAAGGTAAGGAACGGAGGGAGGAAGGAAAGCAGGAAGGAAGGAAAGCAGGAAGGAAGGAAGGAAGGGAGGGAAGGAGGGAGGGAATGGGGAAGGAAGGAAGGGGAAAAATGCTTCAATAGTTTGAGGCTCCTCCAGCACTGATGCTAATCAACTTTGTCACTCCATTCATTTCATGGGCAGACTCTGCCCTGCTCTTCCATCCAGACCCTTCCCAAGTCTCCTGGACAGGTCCTTTCTCCTAGATTCGACTTGGCTCATGAAACGATTTGACCAATAAGTCATTAAAGGGAATTTGAACAAAAGGGGTAACTTGAGCCAGTGCTGGCCCATTTGGAGCAGAATGACTTATTTTAAAGTTTGCTTTCATCTTGCTAAACAGATCTCTAAAGTTAAAAAAATGTGATTAATAAATTATCCCCCATAAATCTTATGATAACTATTACAGTCTTTGGAGAATTATGCCTGCACATCTGGAAGAAGTATTTTATACGCTACTGCCTGTAAAACAGCAGGCCGGTCTTTTATGAGGGCAGGCGTCACGGAGTCAAAATGCAGGAGAGGTGGGTGTGGGTTGAGTGTGTGTGTGTGTATGTATGTGTGCTCGCGGGTGTGTTTTTTGGAGGTCGATTTTTCTCCCAGGCAAAAAGGCACGAGAGGAGTTGATTTCACAGTAAGTGACGCTAGTAACGTTTACAAGGATTCAGGCACAATGGAAGCTCTTCTCTTGTGCCTGCGGTTACCTAGACTGGGCTTCTGGTCCCCAACCAGAGTTGTTTGGCAAGTACACGGATCCAGTCTCTAGAAGTACCTCCCTGCCTTCCGAAAGCCAGGAGCAGTCATGGGTTCTGTGAGGAATGCAAGAGCTGGGAGGAAATCAGAATGTTAGCACTTCATGGAAACTTCAGATGTCCAGTGTACGACGTCAGAGCTGAGAGAGAGCTTGGAACAGAGATACAGAATTGGAACATGGAGGGAACTTGGGATAGAGAACATGGAATACTGGCACTGGAATGGATCTTGGAATGGAGAAAACGATTGTGTAGCTGAGAGGGATCTTAGGGCAGAGAACACAGAATGGGGTGTCAGAAGTAGGGGGGAACCCTCCGATGGGGAACATCATCCCGCAGCTAGGAAGGAAATGAGAGCATACACCACACCATGTCAGTCTGGAAGGCGTTTAGAACATAAAATGTCAGCGTGGTATCATCATGTCATCTTTTGTATTTCCAGAGCTTATTTGAGTCCACACAAATGAGTAGGGACTCACTAAATGCTTGTTTCCTGACTGCTTGATAGCTCAGGTGGGGGGAGGGTGACTTAGGACACCACACGAATAACGTTCTTGTTGGAAGGGCCCAAGGGCCCTTCAGACAGACACAAGAAAGTAGGAATCTCCCTTAAGGAAATGTTGATGTCTTTCAGCTCAGTAGAAGAGGGCAGGAACTGCCTAATATGTCTTCATGCCTGTGTTTGTGCACACTTAGAACTCAGTGGGTCAACAACAAGCATTTGCTAGTGCCCTTCGTGTGCCAGGCAATATGGAAGCACTGAAGAGGCAAAGAAAAGGATAACCAGCCCTGGCCCCACAGAACTTCATGTTCCAAGGCGAGTGATGGCACTCAAAAGACTGTACACAGATAAGACATAACGAGAGGCAGGAGGAGAAAATCTTCAGTGATTGTGGAAGGCCCTCTCCGGTGGAGGGACAGGGAAATGCTTCACACAGAAGATGAATTTCAACTGAATCTTGAAAGATGTCAGGAATGGTAGGAGGTGGAGGAGAGGAGGTAGAACATTCAAGAAGTAGGGCACAGCCAGTGCAAAGACACAGAGGTGGGATGGCCATTGCCATTGAGTCATACAGTACTCGGGTGGGGAAGAAGATAGACTTCTTTTTTATTTTTTTAAACCCTCACCTTCCATCTTAGACTTGATATTGTGTATTGCTTCCAAGGCAGGGGAATGCTAAAGACCAGTCAATGGGGGTTAAGTGACTTGCCCAGGGTCACTCAGCTAGAAAGTGTCTGAAGCCAAATTGGAACCTAGAAAGGTAGGAAGGGGCAAATTGTGAAGCCTTTTAATGCCACATAGAGCATTTTATATTTGATTCTGGAGGGAAGAGGAAGTCACTAGAGTATTGAGTAAGGTAGAGCCATGATCAGATTTTCATTTCAGCTGAGTGTAGGATGGACTAGAGTAGGACAATCTCAGAACAGTTAGAAGACATTTCAATAACTCACATTAATGATGGTGATGGCACTGACCAGGCTGGTGTCTGTGAGTAAAGAGAAAGAGACATCATGAATGTCGAAACAAGACTTGGCAACAGATTGGTATCAGGGGAAAGAAAGCAAGGGAGAGAAAGGAGTTAATGACTGCAGTTGTGAACTACGTGACTGGCGAGCCAGTGACATCTGGAAGAAGGGAAGCCTTGAGGGATACCTAATGAGTTCTATTTTGTACTGGTGATTTCGGATTACCGGTCAAGAGAGAGGTTAGAGCTGGATAAATTGATCTGTGAATCATCTGCACAGAGATGATAAATAAATCTGTGGGAGCTGATGAAATCCCTGAAAAATATAGACTAGAGGGAGAAGAGAAGAAGAGCCACCCAAGGCAGAGCTTTGGCCAGTTAGTGAGTAGGACCTGCATGAACATTCAGCAAAGGAGACAGAGAAAGACTGGTCAGCTGGGTAGGAGGAGAAGCAGGAGAGAGGGATATCCTAGGAATGTAGAGAGAAGGGAGATCAGGGAGAAGAGAGAGATCCACAATGTCAAAGGCTGCTGGAGTTCAAGAAGAGTGATGATTGGGGAAAGGCATTGAACTTCTCAATGAAGAGATCATGGAGTCTTTTGGCAAGAGAAGTTTCCGTTGAATGATCAAGTCAGAGGTCAGATTCCTGGGGGTTTAGGAAAGAGAGAGAGAGAAAAGGAAGTCGAGGTACCTGTTGGAAGTGGCCTTCTCAGGTTTAGTCACCAAAGGAGGGGGGGATGATAGAAGAACAAGATAACTAGTAGAGATTGTCCAATTAAGTGAGGGCTTTTTAAGAACAAGAGAGAACTAGCTGTGCTTGTAGGTGATGGGGAAGGAGACAGTAGGTAAGAAGAAATGGAATATTATGAGAGGGAGAAGAGAGGAAATGACAGAAGGGGACAGTCTTCTGGAGGAGGCAGGATGCAAGGGGCTCACTTCTTGTGCCTGCAAAGGGGTTTACCTTGGCAAGGAGAAAGGCCGACTTATTATATGTGAAAGTGAGAAATTGAGAACGATTTTGTAGCCGGAGTTCGGAGCAGCTGAGTGATGACTTGTCAGTCAAACGAGAGTGTTCTGTTTGGAATGTTACCGGGAAAGGCAGTTGGAAGCCAGACCAACTGCTGGTGGAACCTTTATGCCTTGAAAGAGGGAAGAAGAAGTTTTCTCTCTTGGTTTTAGAGACTGAAGAATGGAAGGTGGTTTTTACTTTTGAAGACAGAAGGACAAAAGTCCAGCTATCTTTCTCTCTGATTTGCTCTGTTGTGATAGTGACCGAACTTCCAGACCTATCCGCCATTTCTCTCAATTGAGCTATATTTTACCATCCTCCAACCTAAGACTCATTGCAGTTTTAGGGAAATCCCCAACCCCATTTCTTACCTCCATTTCTAATTCTTTCCTGTCTTCCCCAAATAAATCCCTTATTTAAGATAAAGAGAAAGAATATTTCATTTGAGACCTCATAAACTCACCCTGAGTTGATTTAGAAGAAGAGAGAAGAAGAAGGAAGGGGGAGGGGAGGAAAAGGGAGGCTGAAGGGAGGGAGGAAGAAAGTAGGTAACAGCTTGATCTATTAGTTATCAATTACGAATCAAAATAGTCCCTTAGTACATATATGAGATAGGAGTAAAGGAGATAATCATTGCAGGAGGCATCTGGGTGATGTGAGAGGACCAGAGGGCCAAGATGGAGCTCTCTTAGTCTATGGACTCGAGTTTCTCAGTGAAGTACAAGGCGAGGCTCTCAACTTAGATGGTCAGAACAGTTTCATGATTTTCTGCAACTCTGTTCAGTAACATGTGAGTAGGAGTGAAGACAATGGATGGTGGGAGGAAACCAAGACTGGGGCTTGTGAAAGTGCTATGAGAGCCGAGCTCTTTGTGGTGGCCAAAAATTGGAAAAGGAGGGGCTGCCCTACCATTGCGGAATGGCTGAACACATTGTGGTATCTGTTGGGGATGGAATACTATTGTGCTGAAAGGAGTAATGAACTGGTGGGATTCCATGTGAACTGGAAGGACCTCCAGGAATTGATGAAGAGTGAGAGGAGAACATTGTACACAGAGACTGATACACTGTGGTACAATCGAATGGATTGTACTGTGATGTACTCTGATGCACTTCTCTACTAGGAGCAATGCAATGATCCAGAACTATTTGGAGGGACTTGTGAGAAAAAACACTATCTGCATCCAGAGGAAGAACTGTGGGAGTGGAAACACCAAAGAAAAACAACTGCTTGACTACATGGGTCGAGTATTCTCTAAATGAACATCCTAATGCAAACCCAATGACATGGAAATGGGTTTTGGTCAAGGACACATGTAATACCCAATGAAATTGCCCGTGGGCTGCAGGAAGGATGGGGGGAGGGAAGGGAGGGAAAGAACATGATTCTTGTAACCAAAGAATAATGTTCTAAATTGACTAAATAAATTAATTTAAAAAATAATGCTAACAACTGCATTTAAAAAAAAAGTGCTATGAGCTCCTTGAGAACAGCAATGGTCTTTTGACTTTCTTTGTATCCCCAGTGTCTTGAGTGAGTGGGAAATAGTTTGAAGGGACAAGGAGATTTAGGGAAGAGGGTCATATAACTTTCCAAGGGCTGGAGAAAGGGAAGGGACGAGAATATAGCCAGTGTGTACCTTGAGAAGGAACTGATGGGTTGAGGGAATGGAGGTCTTGGTGAGGGTGAAGAGCAGAGTGCTTAGGAAACTTGACTGAGTTAAATTGACCTCCTGAGTTTAGAGAAAGGGGGGAGCAGAATCATGGAGATTTTAACAGCATCTGACCAGGAGCTGGAAAGAGATTACCTGTTGCTCAGGCATTTCAGTCCTGTCTGACTTCATGATTTGCCATTTCTTAACAAAACTACTGGAGTGGTTTTCCATTTTGGAGCATTTTTATAGATGAGGAAACTGAGGCAAATATGGTGATGTGACTTGCCCAGGGTCACACATCTAGGAAGGGTCTGAGGCTGGGTTTGAATTCATGAAGGTGGATCTTTCTGACACTAGGTCTGACACTCTATCCACTGCACCACCACCTAGCTGCCCATAAAGATCATGACAGAAGGGGAACGTGAGATCTAGTGAACAGAGAAATTCTTTGATAATGCCTGTTCTTAAGATTCTGTGATATACCTGAAAACTTAGGATCAGGACCCAGGTATTCTGGCTTCCAGTCCCATAAGACAAGGAGTCTTCTTCATGATGAATGGCCTGATCAGTCTGGAATTAAACATTTGATCCAACTTAACCATTTGTTAAATAAAGTTAACCAAGTGCTCTCTGAGCCCAGCACACCCCATGGGAATAGAAGGCCCTATTTATTTCTTTATTTATTTTAGGGTTTTATTTCTAAGCAGATGTTTGCAATCAGTACTTGCTAGGCTGTCATTAGGGGCACAGAGCTCCCCCCACCCCCTCCAGGGTTTTATGGACCTGTGCCCCAATGCGAGGGCCAGCCTGAGCAATATCATCATAGCCCCTGCTGGGCCTGGCTTTACTTACCTGGCCATCCTGGCTGGCCTGGCTTTCACTCAAGGCCCAGAAGTCACTTAATGACCTCAGAAAAGTGACATTTTAATGCAAATGAAAGGGCGCTTTTTAAACAACCCTTCTGAAAGCCTGCTTTCCTTGGGGATGATTTATAATCGCCCCAAACCATAAAAATCCATAAGGCTTGGGGGGAGGGGCGCCTTGTTTCTGGAATTAGAGCCCTTTAGTGTCTACCTCAGAACAGGCTTCGAGTGGAAGGTCCCGGGCACCAAGCTCCAGGGGCTTCCAAGAGATGGGGAGCTGTTCCCTCCCTGCCTTATGAGGCTCCATCATGACAGAGCACAGGAGTGATTCTGCCTAAAAATTAGCTCATTCATTTGTTGTTTTAAGTCATTCTGATTGTAAAGAGGAGAAATACAAAGGGCACATCCCGTTCCAATGATGGATGGGGAACTCTTGGGAGAATCTCTATGGATCTGGGGTCCAGGCTGAGAATGGGGGCTAGTGGTTCCCCTTGGGTGCCCAAGCAGGGGCATGGAGATGCCAGGAAGAACCCATAGGCCACCAGAAAACAAAAAGGAGTAAAGCCGATGAGCAATCTCATTGCTTGAGTTCGACCCTGGGCGACCCAGCCTCCTGCCCCAAGGCATCTTTCCTTCTCTGATTTAATCACACAGGACTTGGGGCCAGTGGGGTTTGCTCTTGACAGAAGGGTGGTCAGTTTATTTTTGGTCATGTCTGAATCTTCATGACCCCATTTGGGTCTTCTTGGCAAATATTGGGGTGGTTAGCCATTTCCTTCTCCAGCTCATTTCACAGATAAAGAAACTGAGATAAACAGGATTAAGTGACTTACCCAAGGTCACACAGCTAGAAAGTTATCTGAGGCCAGATTTGAACTCAAGAAGACTCATCTTCCTGATTCCAGGCCCAGCACTTTGTCCACTGTGCCACCTAACTGCCCTGACACAAGGGTACCTATAAACAGACATCTCCTTCCTGGCTAAGCCTCAATTTTCTTTTCTGTAAAATGTACTCCCCATCTTCCTGGGTTGTTAGGAAAACCTGGCTGCCTCTGCTTCCTCTCCTCTTGCTCTTCTTAACTCTCTATGTCTGGATTCTACCTTATCATTCAATTGAAATTGCCT
Organism: Monodelphis domestica; assembly: GCF_027887165.1. Lineage (NCBI taxonomy): Eukaryota > Metazoa > Chordata > Mammalia > Didelphimorphia > Didelphidae > Monodelphis > Monodelphis domestica. The sequence goes on along the minus strand of NC_077227.1, from coordinate 756,462,549 downwards.
CCTCAAAGGCCACCAATGATCTCCTGATAGTCAAATCCGATGGCCTTTTTTCCTTCTTCTTGACCTCTCTGAAGCCTTTGACACTGTTGCCCATTCCCTGACACTGTCTTCTCTCTGGTTTTCAGGACATCATCTCGGAGTTCTCCTCCTACCTCTCTGAATGATGTTCCTGTCTCCTCCTCCAGATCATGCCTTCTAAATGTAGAGGTTCCTCAGGACTGTGTCTTGCTCTTCTCCCTCTGTTCTCATCAGTTCTCATGGATTTAATTAACATCTTTTGGTGATGAGTCTCAAACCTACTTTTCCTGCCTTCATCTCTCTGCTGAACTCCAAGCTTACCTCTCTAACTTCCTTTCATGCATCTTGAAATGAATGTCCAGTGGACATCTTAATCTCAGTCTGTACAAAACAGAATTCATTCTCTTTCCCCCTAAAGCCTCCCTACTTCCTCCTGTCCCCATTGCCATGGAGGCACCTCATCCTTCCAGTTCTCCAAACTTCCAACCTAGGTGTCATTCTGGTCTCCTCAGTTGTTCTCTCTCCTCCCATGTCCAATATGGCACCAAGATCTGTTCATTTCACCTCTGCAGCATCTCTCCTCAATTTCACCTCTGTAGCATCTCTGTTCATTTCACCTCTGCAGCATCTCTGTTCATTTCACCTCTGCAGCATCTCTGGTCAATTTCACCTCTGCAGCATCTCTGGTCAATTTCACTCCTTTTTTAAAAAAGCATCTCTCCTCTCCTCTGCTGCTCTCCCCACCCTGGTTCAGGCCTTCATCATCCCACACCTGGATTATTGCAATAGTTGCTGGGGTGGGGTGGGGGAGTCTTCCTGCTTCAATTCTCTCCCTGCTCCTGTCCATTCTCCATTTGGCTACTACAGACTTCTCAGAAGGATTCTTTGATTATTGTCCCGATTTTATAGAAAGTGAAACTATTTCAGAGAAAGATTCCTCACCCAGGATCTTCAACTAGACTGGTTCCTGAGGAAGAAGAGGAAGGAGGAAGAGGAGGAAGAGTTTTGGTTAAAGAGGTAGGGGCAGAGTTTCTGGGTGGATTCTTCTCCCTACTTTTCTCTGCTGGTAACAAACCTCCAGGGTCTAGGTCTCCTTACAATATCATACTTGACAAGTTGGATTTTTTTCCAGCGGTCCTGAGGATGATGGCCTTCTGGGCATACTTATGAAAAAAAATAACCACAAAGACTTGTAAATCACCTGGGAGAGAGCTCAGCAGTCACCCCTGAGCACTGGTGGTGCAGGATTGTCCTGGGAGGAGGTGGAGCAAGGCGATGTAGGAAAGCTTAGGGGTGGTGGTGGCTGAGAATTTGATTTGGTATTGGAGTATAGTGGAAGGCACACTGACCTCATGTTCAGGCCTTGGTTCCACTGATGACTGCCTGTTAATGAAGGCTAATCACTTTGCCCCACCTTCCTGACCCCCCACCCCCCACCCAAAGACTATGTTTCTCTTATGGAAAATAGAGATAACCATGCCTAGGGAAGCTAGGTGGTGCATGGGGCCAAAAGCCAGGAAGACCTGAATTCAAATCCATCCTCAGACACTTACTAGTTATGTGACCTTGGGAAAATGATGAAGGCTCTGTTTTCCTCAGTTTCCTCATTTGTAAAATGAGAATAATAATAACTTGTATGTTTTAGCTTCATCCTCCCCCAAACCCTACAAAGTAGGCAGTGGAGGTTCCATATTTCTGTTTTATATACATGAGGATTCCTGAGGGTCAGACAAGTAAAATTATCTTATCCTTGGTTGTTCAGATAATAAATGTCAAAGCTAAGATTAAAATCCAAACCTCCTGACTCCAATTCTAAGGCTCTTTCTATAAACTCCCTGTTTAAAGGCCTTCTGGAATCAGTTTCTATCCTATAGGATTCAGATCTACAAAGGGCCTTAAAGATCATCTAGTCCTAGTCCTGCTCCCCAATATACCCAGGGGAAGTTGAGGCACAGAAAAGGGAAAGAAAATACTCATTTACAAAGCTCATAGCAGCAGACTGGGGATTTGAACTCTGGTCCTCTGACTTCAAAGCCCATAGTCTTTTGACCCCTTTGATCCCATCCTTTTTTTGGAGGGAAAACCTCTTCACTTTGTCCTCCTTTTTACCTGCTAGAATAGCCTTCTCTCCTCCCTCTTCTTCTCTACCTTTCATGGTCCACCTTTTAAGTCTCTCCCCCTGGTCCTGCCCCCCCCCCCATCATCATCATGAATAAGGCCTGGACCTGTGGCTTCCTTAATTTGGAATTATTTACCACTGCAGAACAGCTATTTGTCAGACTGAGAGGTTGAGGAACTCATCCAGGATCCCATAGCTAGTACCCCACAGAGCGGGGTTTGAATCCTCTGCTGCCTTACCACAAAGACAATAGCATACCACCACTCCCAAAAAATCAAAAAAGGACTTCTTTAAAGTTCTCATTTTATTCTCATAACCACACTAGGAAGTAGCTGTATTTATTACCTTCATTTTACAGATGAGGAAACTGAGGCAGGCAGAGGTCAAGTGCCTCACTAAGGCTCCCAGTTTTGAATTTGCCTCTTCCTAACTCCAGGTCCAGCATTCTCTCCACTGTCCCACCCATATCTACCTCTTGGGGGAGAAACTGAAGGTCTTAAGACTAGAGCCCTAGCCCTAGTGTTTTCCACTGTTATATTTTGAACGTTAGGGATGCAGAAGGGGGGAGTTCATCTGGGAAGTGAACAGCTGGCTAATGAGAGGTCTCTGAGAATGGGATTTGTGGCTTGAACTGTTGGTGTAATGAAAATAATCCAAACTCCTCCCCTCTCTCCATGTGCTCTGCAAAGAGCTGGGCGAGCTGAAATGAACTTCACTGGTCACCTCCGGGGCCCAGCCGTGCTCTGGTTCAGTGCTGAGGGAATTGCCCCTGGGATGATGCCACACTTCCTTTATTGGCCGCTGACCTGGGGGGAGACAACTTCCCTTTTCATGTGTTGTTTTGTTTTCTTCCTCTCTCTATCGAGTGTGCTGTAGAGCTCTGTCTTTCCTGCAGGGACTTCCCATGAGAATCACCCAGAGAGGGACTCTTGTCCCTACAGACTGTGGATGCCACTTATCTAGGGTACGGCATGCATATACTGTGTGACTGAGCTTGAGCGGGGCCTGGGCAAAGTCATAAAACTAGCAGGTGTTTGAGGTTGGATCTGAACTCAGGACTTCATGACTCCAGGTCTAACACTCTTTTCATTGCAATCCCTGTCACTGGGAGATACTAAAGAAGAAAGAATTTGAAAATATAAAAGGAAATAGTTTCTCAGAGGAAGAAAAATGAGGTTTATCTGAAGAGATTAATGTGAATTGTGAAGGATATGGCTAAGCCAATTAGATTTGAGAGATAAATGTACAGAAGATGGAAACAAGGTCAGGCAACAGATCAGAAGTCTAACCGTGTACCATAAAGATGGTGTTGAGAATATGAAGCCTCAGAATGATCTGAGACTTTCAATGGAAGGCAATGAAGGCTTTTGTTTGTGCTGTTTGATTTCCTATTTTTATAGTAGGAAGAAAAGGAGCAGTCAAGAAGGATAGAACCATTTATAGGGTACAGGGCAGGTAGAGAGGTGATGGATGAGATGGGAAGTGACAGGATGATAACAACAAAAATCAGCATTGCTGCTAGTAGAGAAGTCCATTACATTCAATTGTGCTACAATGTATCCATCTCTATGTACATTGTTTTCCTGGTTCTGCTCCTCTCACTCTGCATCAGTTCATGGAGGTCATTCCAGTTCACATGGAATCCCTCCAGTTCATTATTCCTTTGAGCACAATAGTATTCCATCACCAACATATACCACAGTTTGTTCAGCCATTCCCCAATCGAAGGGCATCCCCTTATTTTCCAATTTTTTGCCTCCACAAAGAGTGAGGCTATGAATATTTTTGTAAAAGTATTTTTCCTTATTTTCTCTTTGGTGTACAAACCCAGCAGTGGTATGGCTGGATCAAAGGGCAGACAGTCTTTTAGCACTCTTTGGGCATAATTCCAAATTGTCTACCTGAATGGTTGGATCAATTCACATCTCCACCAGCAATATATTAGTGTTCTATTTTGCCACATGTCCTCCAACATTTATTTTTTTTCCTTTATTGTCAAAATTGACCAATCTTCTAGGTGTGAAGTGGTACCTCAACATTGTTTTGATTTATATTTCTTTCATCAGGAGGAATTTAGAACATTTTTGTAGTCTTAAAAATTTATTTATTTAATTAATTAATTTAGAATATTTTTCCATGGTTACATGATTTATGTTCTTTCTCTCCCCTCTTCCTACCCCCTCCCATAGCCAACACTCAGTTCCACTGGGTTTTACATGTGTCACTGATCAAGAGCTATTTCTATATTATTAATATTTGTACTAAGGTGATCATTTAGAGTCTACATTCCACAATCATATCTCCATTGAATCATGTAATCAGGCAATGTTTTTCTTCTGTGTTTCTGCTCCCACAGTTCTTTCTCTGGATGTGGATAGTGTTCTTTCTCACAAATCCCTCATAATTGTCCTGAATCATTGCATTGCTGCTAGTAGAGAAGTCCATTACATTCGATTGTGCCACAGTGTATCTATCTCTGTGTATAATGTTCTCCTGGTTCTGCTCCTTTCACTCTATATCAATTCCTGGAGGTCATTCCAGTTCACATGGAATTCTTCCAGTAGAACACCTTTTCATGTGCTTATTGATAGTTTTTATTTCTCTATCTGAAAACTGCCTATTCAGGACCCTTGATCATTTGTCAATTGGGAAATGGCTTAATTTTTTTGTACAATTGATTTAGCTCCTTATAATTTTTAGAAATTAGACCTTTGTCCAAGGTTTTTGTTATAAAAATTACCCCAATTTGTTGCTTTCTTTCTCATTCTGGTAGCGCAAAATCTTTTTAATTTAATGTAATAAAATTATTCATTTTACATTTTATAATATACTTTATCTCTTGCTTTGTCTTAAATTCTTTCCTTTCCCATAGATCTGACAGTTATTCTATTCTATGTTCACCTAATTTATTTATAATTTCCTTCTTTATATTCAAGTCATTCACCTGTTTCTGAATTTATCTTGGTATAGGGTGTGAGATGCTGATCTAAACCTAATCTCTCTCCTACTGTTCTCCAGTTTCCCAGCATTTTTTGTCAAATAGTGGGTTCCTGTCCCCAAAACTGGGTTCTTTGGACTTATTGAACACTATCTTGCTGAAGTCATTTACTCCAAGACTATTCCATCGATTTACCCTTCTATCTCTTAGACAGTACCACATTGTTTTAATGATCATTGCTTTAGAGTACATTTTTCTTGTTCTTTAATTTTTCTTTTAAGTTGCATGCCCCATGGCCATCTCTTCCCTCTCTGATTTGTTGACATATGCACTCAAGGACCGTGCTTTGCAGTTTCCATTTCCCCAGACTGTGACTCTGTCAGATAGCAGGGGTGATGGCTTTCCACATCACCTGAGTCCTGCTTTGACTGTTTCCCACAGATTTTGATATGTTGTTTCCTCATTGTCATTTTCTTCAATGAAATCAGCAATTGTTTATTTGATTTGCTCTTTAACCTATCAATTTTGAAGAATTAGATTGTTTAGTTTCCAACTAATTTTAAATTTGCCTTTCCATAAGCTTTTATTAATTATGATTTTTATTGCATTGATCTGAGAAATTGTGTGATCTGAGAAAATTGAGAAAAGTGATCTGAGAAAATTGCATTTATTATTTCTGCTTTCCTGCATTTATTTGCAATGCTTTTATGCCATTGTACAGGGCCAATCTTTGTGTATGTGTCATGTACTGCTGAAAAGAAGTTATATCCTTTTTTATCCCTATTTTTCTCCATATATCTATTAGTTATAATTTTTCTAACATTTCATTCATTTTTTCTTCTTTCTTATTTATTTTTTATTTCAATTTATCTAGTTCTGATAGGGGAAGGCTGATGTTCCCCACTAAAATGGTTTTACTATCTATTTCCTCCTTAAGCTTCTTTAGTTTTTCCTTTAGAAATCTGGATGCTATACCATTTGGTGCATATATGTTGAGCGCTGATATTTCTTCATTATTTATGCTGCTTTTCATCAAGATGTAATTATCTATTTTAATCAAATCTATTTTTACTTTAGCTTTGTCTGAGATCATAATTACTATTCCTGTCTTCTTTGTCTCAGTTGCAGCCCAGTGTTTTGCTCTGCCCTCTTAACTTTACCTCGTGTATGTCTAGTTCCCTCATGTGTATTTCTTGTAGACAACATATGGTAGTATTTTGGTTTTTAATCCATTCTGCTATCTGCTTCCTTTTTGTGTGTGAGTTCATCCCATTCACATTCATAGTTATGATTATTATCTGTGTATTCACCTCCATTTTGAATTCCTCCTTTAATTCTACCTTTTCTCTTATCCCTCTTACCCTCCTCCTCCAACTTTTCCCTTTTAGTCCGTCTCCCCCCTTTCCCCTCCCTAATGTTACTCCCCTTTATACCCACTCCTTTCTTATTATTCCCCTCTTACAATAGCACCTTTTAAATGACCCCCAATCTCTCCATCCCTTGTATTGCTCCCCTCCCCCACCAGCTTGTTTATTACCCTTCTACTTCTCTAAGGAGCACGATACAATTCTCTGCCCCAATGGATCTTACTGTTCTTCCCTCTCTGAGCCAATTCCAATATGCTTAAAATTGAAGTATTGACTGTTACCAACTTCTACCTCCCTTCCATTGTATTGATCTTCTCCCCACCCTCCCCCTATGCACTTCTTTATGAAATATATATATATATATATATATATATATATATATATATATATATATATATATATATTACTCCATTTCATCTCTTTTCCCATTTCTCTTATTATTATCCTCTTTTATAATTCTAGTTTTTGATATATTTTTTGGTCACATTGTCATATACAATTTGCTACCTTACCCTCTAAGTATATTTCTCCTAGCTACTGTGAATTTTTGTTTTACTCCACCCTGGTTAGTCTTTAGAAATTCTAGCAACCAGGAATGTATACACCCCTACATAAGGATTAAGTATTGAGGAGGATGGCCTATGACCAACATGTGCTAGTAAGTGACAAATAAGAAACAACTGACAGACTCCCTGGGCTGTCCTAAGTCAAGCTTAAGCTACCATTGGTACATGTGAGACACAGGAAGTGATGTAAAGAATGGTTTATATATTTCGCATCACTTCCGCTCTTGGGCTCTCTCTCATGGAGACATTGGGCTCTTTCAGCATTGGGAGCTTGTGGCAGCATTCTTAGCATGCTTGGTGAGTGGTTTAGGATGGTTCCGCTTTTCCTTTACCTCCTAAAACGCTATCCTCCTAGGAGGCCTCTCATCTCTGAGCAGCCCTCTTGGCTGAAAGCCAAGCTAGATTGAGAAGGCCCCTTGACCTAGGCCTCTGAACTCCTATCTGGCTTTCCAGAGCAGTTCAAGTTCCCTTTCATCTCTCTATCTTCTTCTTAATTTCTTCCTTCTATTGTAATTAAAACGACCATAAAAATCCCAAACTGACTTGATTTATTTGGATTAATCCCTGATGACCACTAGTAAAATATATTCAGTCAATAACTCCTAATTTTTACCCCTAACACTACTCCGATGATACTAACAATTTTTAAGAGTTGCTGATATATAATCTTTTTATATAGGAATACAAATGACTCGACCTTATTGAGTGCCTTAATATTTTTTCTTTCTTAATTACCTTTTTGTGATTCTCTTGAGTTTTGTATTTGGACAACAAATTTTCTGTTTAAATAGAATCTTTTCTTCAGGAATGCTTGGAAATCTTCTATTTTATTAAATGACCATACTTTCCCTTGCAAGAATATAGTTAATTTTGCTGGGCAGTTGATTCTTGGTTGCAGATCCAGTTCCCTTGCTTTTCAGAATATCATATTCCATGCCTTCTGGTACTTCAGCGTGTATATAGCCAGGTCCTGTGTAATCCTGACTGTGTCTCCATTATATCTGAATGGTTTCTTTTTAGCAGTTTGTAGTATCTTTGCCTTGGTCTGGAAGTTCTTGAGCTTTGCTATTAACATTCTTGGTCATTGTCATTTGGAGATTTAATGCAGGAGATGTTCTGTGGATTCTTTCAGTCTCTGTTTTACTCTCTTGTTCAAGAATATCAGGGCAGTTTTCTTGTATAATTTCCTGTAGAATGATGTCTAGGGTTTTCTTTGGTCATGATTTTCAGATAGTCCAATAATTCTTAAATTGCTTCTCCTAGATCTATTTTCCAGTTCAGTTCTCTTATCAATGAGGTGTGTCATGCTTTCTTCAATTTTTTTTTAATTTTTTCAATTTTGTTTTATAGTTTCTTGCTGTCTTGTGAAGTCATTCACTTCTAGTTGTTGGACTCTAATTTTTAAAGACTGAATTTTGTCCCTGATGTTTTAATCTCCCTTTTCCTTTTGATCTATTTTTCTTTGTAAGTCATTGTTTTTGTTTTTACTTTCTTTTCTTCTTTTTTGAGCTGGTCAATTCTGACGTTTTTAAAAACTCATACCTTCTGTCTTGGAATCAATACTACATTTTGGTTCCAAGGCAGAAAAGTGGTAAGGGCTAGGCAATGGGGGTTAAGTGACTTGCCCAGGGTCACACAGCTAGGAAGTGCCTGAGGCCACATTTGAACCTAGAACCTCCCATCGCTAGACCTGGCTCTCAATCCACTAAGCCACCCAGCTGCCCCCAATTCTGGCTTTTAAGACTATTTTCTTGTTTTAGATTGTGTACCTCTGTTTCTAGATGACCTATTTTGCTTTTGAAGTTCTTTCCCCAATTTTCTTCAACTTTCTTAATTGCCTTTTGAATTACTTTTTGAGTTTTTCCAGAGCCTGAGTCCAATTTGCTGGAGTTTCTGAGGTTTTGCTTGCTGTTCCTTGGTCCTCCTCTGTTCCATTTGTTCTTTGTTCATTACCTGAATAGAAGCAGTTGATTGTAATTTCTTTTTTCTTCTTTTGTTTGCTCATATTTTTTCCTTTTTTCTGCCTCCTTATGGGCTGTGTTCTTTCTCCTCTGTTTGTTTGCTGGATCTGTGAGTTTGAGTTTTTCTACCCTGAAGGGGCTTCTTCTTTGTTCTACTGATAAACTGGATTAGGTGATTGAGCTGACCCGTGGTATTAATGTGCCCTAAGGCCAAATCTTCCCCACCTGCTGGCAGAGACTGAGGTGAAGGTGCCTCATAAACAGGAAACTCAGCCTTGGCCCTAGTGCTGTGCTTTTTCATATCTCAAACACTTTTTATGGTAAATAGAGAATGAGAAAAATAAGAAAAGGAAATAAGAAAGAAAAGAAGAAGGGAAGAAAGAAGGAAAGAAAGAAAGAAAGAAAGAGAGAGAGAGAGAGAGAGAGAGAGGGAGGGAGGGAGGGAGGGAGGGAAAGAAGAAAGAAAGAAAGAAAGAAAGAAAGAAAGAAAGAAAGAAAGAAAGAAAGAAAGAAAGAAAGAAAGAAAGAAAGAAAGAAAGAAAGAAAGAAAGAAAGAAAGAAAGAAAGAAAGAAAGAAAGAAAGAAAGAAAGAAAGAAAGAAAGAAAGAGAAAAGAGAAAAGAAAAGGAAGGAAGGAAGAAAGAAATCCCCAAAGTCCTAGAAAAGTGTGAGGCCCTCACTGAGGACCAGGATTTGGTGGTTGTTTTTTCTGGGACAAGCACCTTGAAGTGCTCCTAGGTATGTGTTTATTTATCTGTCTGTTGATTGCCATATTGATCAAACCTGTGATTTCATAGACATGTTCAGGAAATTCTCTTTGCCAACACTGAGGGACGTCCCCTTGTCCTGCAAATGATGATCCTAGAGAGTTGTCTCAAGCACTGATTGTTAAGAAACTCACTCAGAGCCATAGAACAAGCTCTGCTAAAGGTGGAATTCGAATCCAGGACATCTTGGCTTGGAAGTCAGATTTCTCTCCATCATCCCACACCACCTCCTGCCTGACACATCACTTACTGAGCTTTTGTGAAATCTCTTGTGTGTGGTAGGCCCTGGGTTTCACTCTGCAAAGACACAGATAAAAATGACAATGTTGGGGGCAGCTGGGTGGATCAGTGGATTGAGAGCCAGGTCCTGGGTTCAAATCTAGCCTCAGATACTTCCCAGCTGTGTGATCCTGGACAAGTCACTTAATCCCCATTGCCTAGCCTTTACCACTCTTCTGCCTTGGAGCCAATACACAGTATTGTCTCCGAGATGGAAGGTGAGGGTTTTAAAAAAAAGACAATGTTCTGGCCCTTGGTGACTCAGAGCACTGACATTCAAATGGGGAAAACAATTGAGAAATTGGTAAGTATGATGACCTAGAGATGTATGTATAAATACTCTATAAACACAAAGATGCATACATACATATACATACATGTATAATTATGGTCATATCTACATGCCTGTGTGTACACACAGACAAAGATGTAAGCATATATGCACACATGTTTCTATGTGCCTGTGTGTATTATTTCTGTATTATGCATACATATACACAGAAATATTCACACACATACATGTATTATATACCCATATCTACGTGTATACACATACATGTCTATACATGTGTTTGTGCATCCATGTTCATGATGCCGGTTGACTAAATAGATGAATGATATGCTCAGGGTTGCTGCAAAGGTAACACGTACCTGCTGGCCCTCATGTAGCTTGTGTGGCTCCTACCTGTCCAGGGAAGAGGGAGAGATCTGGTCTAGGGGAGGCCATCATGGGCCTGCCGACTGCCCAGGGAAGACATGCCACCATTTTGGATGACTTCGCTGCTCTACAGTTCATTACCTGAAACCGTTTGCTGATGCCCAACGAGCCTCCTCAGCACAGAGGTTGTTGCCCCCCCTTGCCCTATGCTGAGAAGTGGCCCAAGAGCGTTCCTGAGATCTCAGCGTGATCAGTCCATCCACATTTATCCGGTGCCTGCCGTGTGCCCGACACAGCTCAGCGGAGGAGAGGCCACTGCTGGGCAGCCCCTCAGAGAGGGAACGAGCTAAGGGCCGCGCCGCCCTCCCTCTGCCTTTCAGCTCTTGGGTCAAGCCCGGCCAGCGGAGGAGGCGCCAGGGGCTGGGGCTGCATCTCTGTTTCCTCGAGCGAGCGTCCGTGGGAGAACGGCCATGTCATCACTCTTCCTCTGCGTCTCGCCAGCCCGCGGCGGAGGGACGAGCTTTCCGCACCCGTTGGCTCTCTTGTTTTCATTGGCGGCTTTGTCGACTTCAGCCCAAGCTCATTCTCTCCGGCTCGCTGGATGGAAAGCTGGAGGCCTGGGACGCGGAACATGTGCCAAACCCCAGATTTGTGTCAGAACTGATTGGGCTGAGAGTTCAGCTTCCCACCTGCGTCAATCCTCCCTCTCCGCGGCCTGGGCAGCTCGCCTTTCCCAGGGAGACGGGGATTGGGATAATTGTCTCCTCCATCTTCCCTAAGCCCCCATTTGGGGCATGGAGACAGCGAGGGAAGCCGGCCGGAGCCTGGCTCTACGGGGCTGCCTGGCAGACTGACCGGGGCAGGGTTGGGGAAGGAAAGCGGGGCTCCTTCTCAGAAGACGGAAATGGACCTCGGCAAGGCCAGAACGAGGCCCCGAAGGCCCGAGGAGGAGTCGCTGAGCTTGGCCTCTGCCGGGGGCATCCGTGGGCTGCTTCCCAAGCTATCTGCGCGTGCGGATGTTTGACCCACATATTTGTGAAGGGCCTACTGTGTGCCGGGAGACAAAGGAACCAAGGCACCCCTTGCAGACGGCGAAGGGTTCCCATTCCACCGGGACCTCTTCGGTCCTCTCCTGGGCCTAAAGAACGTGGCTGCAGAGAAGGGTCGAGGCGAGGAGCGTCCCCTCGGGAGGCCACATCAGGAGAAAACTCACAGATGCGCCCCAAAGCATGCCGGCCATGAAGAGGAGGCCAGAGGGCACGCTCGCGCCACAGGAAGAAGCGTGAGCACAAGCGAGGCGTCCCCTGCTTCCGGGCCCCAAGAACACGCACACCCTCGGGGGGGAAGAGTGGGGGGGGCAGCCACGGACGGAGACTCTCCTGGGGAATGATGGCGCCAGGGTCAAGATGGCGGCTCCCAGCATGGCGGGGAGATGGACGCTGGCTTGGCAGGCAGCATCCCATCTGTGGGGCTGCAGGGGCTCCTGGCTTCTCCCTCCTCTCCAGACTCGGCTCCTGTGGTCTCAGCCAGAGGCGCCTCCTGTTCCACCGGACGCCGCCTGGCTCATTGCGGTCCCTTTCGAGCCCTTTGGCCGAGCCCAGACGACCAGCACTGATTTACGTCTCAGGCTTAATTCGAAGGCACAGGAGTGGTGGAGGTTGGGCCATCAGGGTGGAGTGACCCGTCCAGCGTGGCCGGGGGGACGTGGCTTTGGTCATTCGGCCCAGATGTGCCGAGCTCCGAGCCGCTTCCCTTGGGGGGATCCGAGGAGGGACGGCACCGAAGCGGCTCTTCTTCCGGACGCTGATGACCGCCAAGCGCTCAAACTCCGCTTCCCGCAGCCACCCGCGCCTGGCACGTCCCGGGGAGGCGCCGGGAACACCCCGAGACTTCCTGATTCACGAGGGGCAGCCGGGATGGGAGGCGCCACCCGAGGAGCGGCATCGGCCAGGCCGGAGGGTGCTCTGGGGAGACAAGGGCCCGGGAGAGCCTCCGCCTGCTCCCACGCTCCCGTTGAAGGATAGGGAGCTGCACAGAGCCTGGCGTCACCCAGCCGAGAGGCTCCCCGGGGAGCTTTCGGGCCATCCTGCCAGCGCGGCCCGTCCCCTTCCAGGGCAGTGAGCTGCGGCTGTTTTTGAAAACGGCCCCGTTCCTCCGTGGAGCGCCCCTGCGGCCCGTGGCACCGTCGTGGGAGGGACGAGCGCGTCCGCAGCAGTCACGGCGAGGCCTCTGGACGGGGCTCTGCGTCCTCCCACTGCCCCTCCTCCGAGGCAGCTGGGACAGGAGGCCCGGCCTGGCCAGTGGCGGAGGACACCGAGCAGGGGGCACACACACCCCTTCCCTGGCTTGGCAGCCCCCGCTCTCACGGAACCAGCACGGAGACCACACGTGTGCCTGGGCTGGGCAGGCTCACGAACAGGAGGGGGGGCGAGGAAAGGCCTGGGCAAAGGCGCTCCTTGGCTGAGCCCTGGGCGGAGGTCGCGATGCCACGGGGCGCAGGGGAGGAGGGCGAGCATGCCAGGCCTGGCCAGAAGCAGAGAGGGGAAGACAGAGCGCCCCAGGGTCCTCAGGAGCCACGGGACGCCAGGATTGGACAGGACTTCGCCTCGTCTGAGCTGGCCCTGAACCGGTGCTCGCCTCCATTCCACTCTCCCACCCTCTCGAGCCAATGGATTGGACGTGCCAATGCCCTCAGCCTCTTCAGTGCATCCTGAAAAAGGGGGGCCCGGAGATCCCAGGCTAAACCCTTCTATGGGGACCCGGGAGGAGGGCACAGAGGTCCTCTCCCGTCCCGTCCCAGACCTTGAGAGGCAGCGTGGGAAGGAGGAAGGGGCATTGCCTTCAGCTCGGTGGGAAAGGCTGGCACCGGTGTGTCCTCTCCAGGTGATCTTCCCTCCCCTCCCTGGGTCCTAGGTGCCTCCTCACAGAGTGTGTCCATCTCCAGACCTCCTGTGCAGCAGGCTTTGCAGATGCCCTGGGCACGGCTCCGGATGAGAATGAAGCTCGGAGGTCGGGTGCAGGGCAGGATCTCCAGGTGGGTGGTTGGGACGGCTGCTCCCCTCTAGATGAATCACGACTCCTGCCATTGGCCAGGGACAGAGTGGTCCCCTCATCCTTCTTCCCATGCTGCCAGTGGGGCAGGCGGTCACTCGGGGGCTACTTGTCTTTGCTCTGCATTAGCGACTGACTTGGACCCAATTTCGATGTAGTGGGAGTTACTTCAATCCCACTGTCAGGTGGGCAGGTTAACACGAATCGGGGGAGACCGATGGGACTGGCACCCCCATGACCCCTTCTGCTCCGGGCCCCAAAGACCCCACGAGGTACAGAGAAGGAGATTTTCCCAGCATAGCGGGTGAGGCGAAGAGCAGAGGGACTTTTCTGTTTAAGCGATTCTCCCTCAGGCTCCAGGTCAGACTCCTGGATCAGCACAGACCAGGCCAGTTCTGTTACCATTAAGGGAAAGCATCGGGGGAGGATCTGAAGTAGCCCAAGACCTTGCAAGTCAGTGGATGCTGGCCAGCCTCAGGCACGCTGCAATGCTGCCTTCCCATGTCCCCCTGGTGCTCTGCTGGCCTGCCCTGCCCTGCAAGCACACCCAGGCTAGGCTAGCAGTTCTGATGGGGGGAGGGCTCCTGCTTGGTAAGGCTGGGGGTGGCCATTGCCAATTGAGGGGGGGTCTGAGACTGACAAGTGTGAAGACTGGATTTAGCTCTCCCCTGATTGTAACAATGAAGATACTTAGCTCTTCCTTTATTGGGAAGATTGAATTGTAATCCACAATCTATTTTTAGATCTAAATCTACAAAAAGGTGGTAACTCAGTATTTGAAGCAGATCTACCCATTTTAACGACAAAAAAGGTATTAAGTAACTACAAAAGGTGAACTAACCAAAAAAAAAGGTGTTAAGTAATCAAAAAAGGTTACTCTAACCAAAGAAGGTATGAACTAAAGAGTGGGCAATCCTGGAAAGGAGCATCTTCTGTGATTGGTAGATGTGAAATTTAGGGGAGGTGACACAAGAGAAAAAGATCTTTAAAAAGAGAACCAGAGGCCAGAAGAGAAATTCGATATTTGAGTTAAATCAAAGAACTCTCACTTGGAAGAGAGACGGGAAGATGGACACTCAGACTTGGCTGTGAAACTGGGCCCCTGGAGGAGCTCGTGCAGGAGACCTCAGACTGCTTTCCTCTTAGACAGTCACCAATGGTGAGTGAAAGGCTGACTTGGTAACCCTGCCTTTCTCGGAGGTGTAATAATACTTAATATCTTCCCTCTATTGTAAATAAAACTACCATTAATTACATTTCACTTTTGTAATTCATTTTGGGATTTAGAAATTAAATCCCTGGCGATCACCCAATTAATTTATTCAGAGTCCAACTGAAATAAAATTTAACACAAGTCAGCTTCTACCTCCAGGAGTATCCACTTCAGTGCACTGAGGCAGATCCACTGGGCTTCCCAAAGGCTGGAGTGAGGACGAGATTGTCCTCAGAGGTCAGATGTTGCCAAGGTGTTCCTGGAGGTCTGAGAGGGGAAGTCTGCCAAAAGACAAAACACTTCCAGGGTCATTTTACAAAGAAGAGTCTAATGTTGGGACCCTCATGAAGTTCCAGGCTTATGGATGCTGGGCTTCCCCCCAGGGCCTGAGGGTGGGGGTGAGAGTATCCGATGGATAGGAAGGGAGGAGCAGCAAGACTGGGCCTTTCACTCCCCTCCTGCTGGCCCTGGAAGAGATCAGGAAGGGGAGAAGATCAGGGACCAGAGCCCTCTCTGAGCATTGGTCAGAATGCCCTGGATGCTGGGCGTCTGTGGCACTGGAATACTCAAAGGGCTGGCCTTCTAGAACTGGGTCCCCAGCTTCCTTCTGTCTTCCTGATACACCCAAACAGGGACTGCCTCTCCCCTCCCATCTATCTCCAGCCTCCCCCCACCCCAGCCCCAGGTATTCTCCCTTTAACTCTCAGAACATAAGTCCTTGAAGGCAAAGACTGGCCTGCCTCTTGAGGTGGGATCCCCTGGACTTAGCATCAGGCCTGGCACATAGTGAGAATTTAAAACATCTGTCTGTCTGCCTGTCTGCCTGCCTGTCTGCTTGCCTGCCTGCCTGCCTGTGTGGATGCCTGTCTGTCTGTCTGTCTGTCTGTCTGACTGTCTGCCTGTCTGTCTGCCTGTGGGTCTGTCTGTCTGTCTGTCTGTCTGCCTGTCTGCCTGTCTGCTTGCCTGCCTGCCTGCCTGCCTGTCTGTCTGTCTGTGGGTCTGTCTGTCTGTCTGTCTGTCTGTCTGTCTGTCTGACTGTCTGTCTGTCTGACTGTCTGTCTGTCTGCCTGTCTGTCTGTCTGCCTGTCTGTCTGTCTGTCTGTCTGTCTGACTGTCTGTCTGTCTGTCTGTCTGCCTGTCTGCCTGTGGGTCTGTCTGTCTGTCTGCCTGTCTGCCTGTGGGTCTGTCTGTCTGCCTGTCTGCCTGCCTGCCTGCCTGTGTGGATGCCTGTCTGTCTGTCTGTCTGTCTGTCTGCCTGTCTGTTTGCCTGTCTGTCTGTCTGTCTGTCTGTCTGCCTGTGGGTCTGTCTGTCTGTCTGTCTGTCTGTCTGCCTGCCTGCCTGCCTGTCTGTCTGCCTGTGGGTCTGCCTGCCTGTCTGTCTGTCTGTCTGTGGGTCTGTCTGTCTGTCTGTCTGCCTGTCTGCCTGTGGGTCTGCCTGTCTGTCTGTCTGCCTGTCTGCCTAGCTGGCTATGTGTCTTTGGCTCACTTGAGCAGTCTCTGGTCTGTCTCTGTCTCTCTCAGCCGGTTACTGTCACTGGGTCTGTGTCTATCTCTCTGCCCTTCTCTTTCCGTGTATCTCTGTCTCCACGTCTCTGTTTCTGCAGTCTCCCTCTTTGCCCATCTCTCTTCCTCTGTGTCTGTTTCTGCCCATCTGCCTCTGAATTTCTGTCTCTTTGTCCCTGTGTGTCATCTGCTTCCACCTGGGCCAGAGGTCAGCCCCAGAGCCTCTTGAGGCCCCTGTGCTTTGAGATCCTTTGACTCTTGGCCGGTCATCCTCATTCGCCTGCAACCCGTGAGCTCTCAGGGAACCTCAGAGTGAAACTGGCCGGGTGCCTTTGTCTTGAGGGAAGCAGTGTCTCCCTGGAGGGCGGCCGAGCCCAGGGTGCTTCAGAGACAATGACAGGTCTTTGGGACAGAAGTTTCACTTCCTGTTTCCCCACATCAGCCTGAACAGTGGGCCCTTTCAGGGCCGACGGTAGCGGACCCTCGAGCGCAGTGGGGTCTCTGCCAGGGCCCGCATACCTGGCATACCGTAAGCCACACGCCTGGCCTCGGGCGCAGCTCCCTGTCTGCCTTCCCGTGTGCTGGGAAGGAGGAGGGAAGGCTGAAGCTCTGAGTCCTGGCATCCCTTTCCAGGGAAAGGCAAACCCCTTGAGGACAGGCTGCTCCCCTTTGTACCTTCAGGGCTGGGCACAGGCCTGCACCCATCCTTCTCTTTAAGACAAAACCTCTTACCTTACCTGCTGTCTTAGTATCGACTCTAAGACAGAAGAGAGGTAAGGCTAGGCAAAAACGGTTGAGTGACTTGCCCAGGGTCACACAGCTAGAAAGTGTCTGAGGCCAGATTTCAAGCTAGGACCTCCTCTTTAGGCCTGGCTCTCTAACCACTGAACAGCCTAGCCACCCCCTGTTTTATGTTTTTAATGAGGAAATAGAAAGAGCTTGTGAGAAAGCAAAGGGGATTTTAAAGTTTTAGACCTTCTCTGTAAGCCCCTTCTGTGATCCCAATGCACAATTTCAATCTTAGGACAGACTTTTTCCGCAGAGACCACCCCTCCAGGGATTGATTTGTCCAAGAGAAAACATTGCATTGGACTTGGATGAGCGACTGTGGAATCATAAATGTCGAGCTAGTAGGGACAGCTAGTCCAATCCCCTTACGTGCCAAATGGGGAAACTAAGGCTCATAAGGGGAAAAGACTTGCCAAAGGTCATTGAACTATTAAGTGGAAGAGCTAAGAGTCAAAGCCAAGAGACAGTTAAGTAAGGGCCAACATGCTGCTAAGAAGTGGGCTGGAATGACAAAGTGCCCTCAGGTAGCTTGCCTTCTACCAGAGGAGTACAATGTATGCGCGGATAAGTCCACAATGGAGAGTTTGTGGTGGAAAACAAACTCGCCACTGGGCATAGGAGACTGGAGAAAGGGTCCCAGCATGGGACACTCATGGTCTGAAGCTGGAAGGACACTGAGAAGTCTAAAAGAGGGAGAATTCCTAGAATGCTCACCCTATCTAGCCAAAGGCATGGAGGTGGGAGATGGCTTTCTACATTTGAAGGTCAGCCATCTGTCTAGAATGTAGAGTTGATGAAGGAGAGCAATGTCTGGGAAGCCTGCACAGCTAGGCTGGAGCCAGACCAGGAGCATCCTTAGATATCAAATGGGGCTGTGCATTTTATTCTAATGGTGAAGGAGAGACCCTGAAATCTCCTCATCAGGAGAGTGACATGGTAGGAATGGAAACTTGACTGGAATGCAGAGAGCATAGAGAAGAGGAGGGGCTCCCAGAATCCTCCAGGTAGAAGAGAGTCTAGGACAGCTTCAGCTTAGAATAGTAAACAACCAACCAAATGAATGAATGGACAAAGGAACAGATAAACAAACAAGCACATTAATCAAGCAGGGAATGAGTGAATAACAAAGGAAGTGACTGTGAGAGATACAGAGAAGATTGAACCCAAAGGATTTGGCAATGGGTTGCATATGGTGGATAAGCAGAGAGGAATGTAGAGGGATGTGAGAGCTTGAATGGGGTACCTGGAGGGATGGTGGTGCCCCAGACAGGACTAGAGAAGAGCCTTTGGGGGAAAGATCATCGGCTCTATTTTGGATACATATCCTGAGTTGGTGATGCCAACAGGATATCTAGTTTGAAATGCTGACAAGGCATTGGAGACGAAGAAGAGAGATGAGTATTGGAAACTGAGTCCCTCCTACTGAAGCCTCCATTGGCACTAAACCAACTCCTCAGACCTTTTTCAGAACTGCTCCACAGCTTTGTGCTCTCTCAGCTTATCCTTGTGACGTTTATTTTTTGTACCCGAGTGCAAAACTTTCCCTGGATCCCTGACGGATCCCTTGTTCTTCCAGTCAGCCCCTCTGGACTCTCTCCATTAGAGGATCCTGGATGCCTTTTCTAGGCTTTGAGTTGATTCCCTGTGTGACTTTGTCTTGCTGCCCTTTGAAGCACTTGCTGGCCTTATGGAGGACAGAGAAGTAAGAGGATGTCCCTGGCCATTCTTAACATGCTCCAGAGAAATGGGCTGACCTCAGCAATTGCCCCTCTGGAAAGAATGATGCTGCTTCATCCGGCAGAGGTCAGGAGCATGTGGTGGCCAGGTGACATTCATTGACTCGGCTGGGAGATGGAGCTGGCCACAGACCTTTGGCTCGGTCTCCCTTCCTCCAGGCTTGGTGCTGTTCCAGAAAAGGGGAGTGAAACTCGTCTTCGAAGCTCTAGAGAAGCCTCTGCATCCCACTTGGGTAAAGACTGAACCATTTGTCAGGTAGGTTTTTTTTTTCCTCAGTTTAACCAAAGTCTCTGTAATCTGGCTTCTGGTTCCACCACTCTACTGAAAGAAACTTCTTTCTCCAAAGTTCCCCGTGATCTCTTCATCTGCAAACCTGGTGGCTTCTTCTCAGTCCTCTTCCTCTTGACGTTTTTGTAGATATTTGACCCTAGTGACCACCCTCTTCTCTTGCATCGTCTTCTGTCTGGATTTTCCTGGAAGTAGTCTCTTGGGTCTCCTCCCACTACTCCTTCATGGTCTTCTTCCTGACGGTGGGCCTTCTTTCATCTCTCTGAGGGTCCTCATTAGCTTCCACAGTTTAACTGTCATCTCTGTGTAGACGGTTCCCAGTTCTGGACAGCAGGTCCTCACATCTCTCTGATCTGGGTTCCACGTCATGAATCCAGGCTGAGCATCGTCCCCTGCGTGTCCCACAGGCCTCTCGAACTTCTCTCCTCCAAAAGATCTCCTTCGCTTTACTCTCAAATGAATGGTCTTTTGAACTTTCTCATTAATGGCCAGGGCGCCATTGTTTTCAGCCAACTGGACTTGCCACCTTGGAGTCATTCTCAGTTCCATCTTCTACCCCCTCCCCGTGTCCAATAAGGTGCCAAGTAATGTCATTTCGACTTGCAGAGATCATAAATCATATAGGTGTGTATATGCCACCTTCATAAAATGGGAAGATGGCACACGAGCCTTTGTTAGCTAAAGGCAAGAGCAAGGCTTCCCAATAGGCTCCAGCCATGATGGAAACTGAAGAAGATGACATCTGACAGGCAACAACGCAAGGTTCTGCCCTGGGATTCTTGGCTAGACGACACTTTTCAAGCAGAGGGCTTTAGGGAACTGCAGACAGACTCACTATGGGGTCATGGCGTGACGTAACAGTCACAAAAGCTAAGGCAAGTTTCAGTCACATCGAGAGTCCTATCATCCCAGAGTTAGGAGGTGATGGTCTCACGGCTCCCTGTCCTGATCAGCCCACAGCTACCATATGGGCCTCACTTCAAGGCATTCCTCTAGAAAGAAGGACAACTGTATTGTCTGATGATCACCTGTGAATGACTGCACCCTCCTCAGCAATGCCAGGATCCAGGACAACTCCAAGGGACTCATGAAAACATGGCTCTCCACCACCAGAGACAAAGTTCTAGCTCTTCTAGTTCTTCTAGCTCTGCCATTTTGGATCTTTTTTTTTTTTAAACCCTTACCTTCTGTCTTGGAGTCAATACTGTGTATTGGCTCCAAGGCAGAAGAGTGGTAAGGGCTAGGCAATGGGGGTCAAGTGACTTGCCCAGGGTCCCACAGCTAGGAAGTGGCTGAGGCTGGATTTGAACCTAGGACCTCCTGTCTCTAGTCCTGGTTCTCAATCCACTGAGCTACCCAGCTGCCCCCCATTTTGGATCTTATAGCCAAGGTTCATTTGGCTTCTTAAAGTCACCATCCAATTTCTCTTTCTTCCTCCGGATATTGGGACTAAAACTAAAACCTACCCAGTCTGTTAATGTCTAGGTTTGACTTTTTCAACAGCCAAGGGAACATGAATGGACCTACTGATATGAAATTAAGAAACATGATGGAGAGTACATGTGGGGCATTTTTAATGAGAGCTAGTGTAGACTATTAGGGAGGGGGACTTCTCTATTTAATACAAACATACAGGTTCCTCTTAAGGGCTTTTAAAATGATTTGGAAGTGGCAAAACAAGTCTATTTATCACCATATCTTGGAAGCATTTCTCAGTCTTTAGGGATGCGTGTCATGGCTCAAAGGCAGAGTGGCAAAGTCATGGTGCATTATTCCATCTTCTTTTGAGAATTTCTGCAATCCTGGGGCAATATTGCTTCTTAGGAGGTTTTTAAAAATATTTTAATTGGAGCATATCATTTCCTTAGTAGTGATAAAGCATCTATGAATACCTGAAATCTCCCCAAACATTTTGGAGGGTGAATGTTTTATTATTTGACTTTCAGATTCTTTGACTCCTGGGTTCCCTAGAACTTCTGTTAATGGTTTTGGTATAGCCTAAAATGAAAATATAGTATATTTCCTCAGTAAAAATAGCATTTTCTCCACTTTCAGTACTCCAGTCTTTGTATTGTCTCAACTATAACAAGTAAATGCATTTTATTCATAACAGTGGTTAGCAGCTTAAAACAAAGCAAGACAAAAGCCAAATATTCTAGCTAAGAACTAAGCTTAAAGTAGATGAGGAGAAAGTGCATTTCACTCACAGCAGGCACTTTGCAAAGAGACAAAGACAGGGGATGTTGGGCCATATACAGGAAGCATCACACTGAAGGAGCCTGGAAAGGCCGATGAGAAACCATGTTGTGGAGAGTTTCTAATGTTAAGCTGAGAAGTTTAAGGCACCAGGAAGCTGCTGAAGTTGCCATAGTCATACTTGGCTTTTAGGAATGTCCCTTTGACAGCTCCATGCTGAGCCAGGGGAGAGACTGGAGACAGGCAGACCAGGTGGGAAACCATTTCAGGGAGACCCATTAGGCTGGCAAAAGCAGGGTGGAAAGTGATTGACTGGGCGAAAGGGTTGGGTGGAGGAGAAGCAAGGGGTGATTCCAAGATAAAACACCAGCATCACTAAAGGTAGTGATGCCCCCAACAGAGATGGGGACCTTGGCAGGAGGCAGGAGTTTGGGTAGAGCCCTAGCAAGGGTTTGGAGCACTTGGATGATGGGATTCTCACAGGCTGCGGTTTCTGTTCTGAAGTCTCTCCTGTCTCCGTCGCCACATTCTGTGGCTGTGGGGAGAAATGGAATGGCCGTGGGCTCTCCTCTCTGAATATCTCTGCATCTGAAGCACATGGATGTGCTTCAAGGTGGCCTTGACACAAACCAAGGCAGGGGAGGCAGCCAGATGGCTGACTGAATCCATGTGATGGGGGTGCTGACCTGCCAGTGTCTCGGGCCCTGCGTTTTCTCTCCAGAGGTGAAGAAACCCGATTCGTCTTCTTCATCATCTACCTTTTGACACGCTGCGCTTATGAACTCACCTAACACAGCCTCCCCCTCCTTCCTGGAATCTTCCCTCCTGGATGTTTCCCATGTGCCTGCGAGAACTGGGAAGTCGGGGCTGAGGCTCATTATGATCCCCAAACAGATGATGTGCTGAGACAGCTCAGTCTTTCGGAGGCCCTTTGCCAGTGCTCTGCAAGCAATAATGGGCCCATCATTAGGTCTCATCGGAGCAACGTCTGTTCTGAACTCACTCCAGCGAGCAAAGGAAGCGCAATGATTTCCCACGTTCTGTCCTCCTCAAGACCAATAAAAAGAATCGCCAGAAAATGTTGTTAATTTGGAATCTGAATCGAGCTCAAATAGGCTCTTTGAGTTCCACTCACCCACCTTCTTCTCTATGAAGCCTCTCACGAGGACAAACCGAAAGGCCTTTTCTCCATTTTACATCTCACATTGGATTCTCTCTCAATTTCTTTCTGTCGCTGCCTGCCTTTCCCCCTTCATTCCTCCCTTCCCAGATAGACGAATGGACAGATATTAGTGCGCCTCAGTCTTTGGACTCCAAAGCCACCAGAGGGTACAGCGTAGATGAAACTGCACAGAGACAATCGTCATTCTCGGTCACCGAGAGACGACCACCACTTAGTATTAAGACATTAGGTGCTTGCCATGTGTCAAGTATTCATCTGTCTGTCTGTCTATCCATCTCTCTGTCTGTCTGTCTATCTATCTATCTATTTATCTATCTATCTGTCTGTCTGTCTGTCTGTCTGCCTATCTATCTATCTATCTGTCTGTCTGTCTATCTATCTATCTGTCTGTCTATCTATTTATCTATCTAGCCATCTCTTTCTCTTTCTATCCATCTATCTATCTTTTCCTTCCTTCCTTCCTCTCTCTTTCTTTCCTTCCTTCCTTCCTCTTTCTTCTTTCTTTCTTTCTTTCTTTCTTTCTTTCTTTCTTTCTTTCTTTCTTTCTTTCTTTCTTTCTTTCTTTCATTCATTCTTTCTTTCTTTCTTTCTTTCTTTCTTTCTTTCATTCATTCATTCTTTCTTTCTTTCTTTCTTTCTTTCTCTATTTCCTTCTTTCTTTCTCTCTCTCTTTCTCTCTTTCCTTCTTTCTCTCCTTCCTTCTTTCCTTCTTTCCATCTTTGCATCTTTCTTTTTCTTTCTTTCTTTCTTTCTTTCTTTCTTTCTTTCTTTCTTTCTTTCTTTCTTTCTTTCTTTCTTTCTTTCTTTCTTTCTTTCTTTCTTCTTTCTTTCTTTCTTTCTTTCTTTCTTTCTTTCTTTCTTTCTTTCTTTCTCTCTTTCTTTCTTTCTCTCTCTCTCTTCTCTCTCTCTCTCTTCTCTCTTTCTTTCTTTCTTTCTTTCTTTCTTTCTTTCTTT
>NC_077227.1:756363867-756418867 GCF_027887165.1 Monodelphis domestica | reverse complement strand
ACCCAGCGATGGCCCAGGTCAGCTTTGAGAGCTGAGACCTTTTCCAGCCACCCGCTAAGTAACAGAGGCTGGTGGGGACATATCCACAGGCATTCATCAAGCCCTTCGGGTCCCAAACACAATCCCAGCCCTCCAAGGGCTTCCTTTCTGTTAGGGCAGTGGGCATGCTGATGCCACCAGAAGACATCCTGAGCCCCCTCCCCCACCCCAATCCTCCCTCACTTGAGAAGGGATGGGAGTTAAAGGACTTCCAAGTACATTTTGAGGATTATGGGAGGAGAGAGGGCGAGACTAACCCTAATGCAATTCCAAAGGAAAAGAATTACCCTGAAATAGTTTGCAAAATGTTTTTGGAAAAAAAAAAAAGATGCCTCTGGGCCCAGGTCAGGAAAACACACACTTACCACACCACGTGGTCTCCAAGGCCCCTGCTAGGGCGGGCATCGCGTGGCCCTGTTGGCAAATCAGTTCCTGGCACTGTCTGAAAAATGAAATGCGTTTGTGAGCTCTAGTAGCAAGAATACGGTCAGTAGAAGGAAAACTCCCTGCGGGCAGGGAGGGCTTCTCTTCTCCCCAAGTACCCTCGAGCTAGCACCAAACAACTGACCAGTGCTTGGCCGGGCTCAGCTGCCCATTGGCCAAGTGACCCTGGCGAGGGCAACTTTTTCAGTGCTCTCAGCTTTAGTGATGAAATGGGGTAAGAATATGTATTCTGCCCCCTCCCTGGACTGCCAGAAGAGGCCACGGCACTGATATGCCCAGGATCTTGTGGATGGGACCCAGGAGCCAAGGGCTTTTCAAAGCAATAGGCCCTTGGAGGGTGATTTATCTGCCGCAGAATGGGGAGGAGGCTACTCTCCCACCCAGTGTTCTGGAGGTTCTTCTTTCCTGCTCTTAGTTCTAAGCTCCTCCTCAACTCTTCCACAGAGAGCCCACGTGGATCACTAGTGGCCCAATCCCATTTCTCTGTGTGACATCAATTAGCTTTTACAAAGGAGAATCTACTTTGAAGAACTAGCAAAGCAGAGGTCCAAGTACTCCCCGCCAGCACCTCAGGAGCTCACTTTGGGCTCTGGGGAGAGTGGGCTCACCCTGAGGACTGATGGATGTGAGGATGGAAAGAGATCACATTGGCTAAGCATTAGCATAGTCCCTGGCACATCCTAATGCTCCTTCCCTTCTCTGCCCAATACCTTGATTAGCTGAAAATCCTTTTTTAAGTCAGTTCTAAAATAATCAGCAGAATGACTTGTAATAATGATAGCAATAACAGCCATAATAATAACAGCATTCACACAGGGCACTTTAAAGTTTGCAAAATGTTCTACAAATATTATCTCTTGACCCTCGTGACAATCCTGGATGGTAGGTGTACTATGATCTCATTTTACAGGTGGGGAAACTGAGGCTGAGAGTATTTCGGGAACTTGCCCAGGGTCACTCAGCCAGGAAGTGCGAGAGGCAGGATTTAATCCTATGGCTTTCCTGACTCTTGGGTCTCTCTCTTTGCCCCAAACTACACTGCTTCTCTCTGCACAGAGGAGAAAGAGGACCATGGGATCATCCACTTAGAGAGAGGGGCTTAGTCGAAGCTTTTTGTCATACAGAACAGGGAACTGCGGCCAAGGGAGGGGAACTGACTCGTCTAATGGCTCAGGAGATGGGATTGGAACTTGGATCCTGTGACTCCAAAGCACCACACCGTTTCTCAGGCCAGAAAAATGGCGACCGGGGAAATGAAATAGCTTATCCAGCCAGCAAGCCGTAAGGAGAAGACCTGACATGTGGGCTCATGTCTCGTCCCGGCCAGGTCTCTGCTAGCTTCATTGGACCATCCTACCTCTGCGGTGGGGGGCGGGTTAAGGCAGGTAATGAAAAATCCCACCAACTGTAAGCAGCTCTCAGGTTTTATTCAAGCCAGATGTGGAATGGGAAAGGGCAATCCAGATTTGAACCAGTACATAAGTGTTCTTGGAAAAAAAGAGGGGAGAAGCAAAGAAAAAAAGAAATGGACGCATCCCAAGTCGTTTGTTAAGTGCTCTTCTGCCCAAACGGGACTCGGCTCCAACTCCCAGCAACCCTTGGGTCAGCCGCGGTGTTTCTGGGTGCACGATTCCCGGAGGGGGGGCCCTTGTGGTTTTCTTAGGCAAATATTTGACCTCCTTAAGGGGGGGGGGCTGGGGTGGAGAATGACTTTGGAGAAGCTTAAAAGTAGAAGGATTGTTTATAAACATTTGTGTATTCCTGAAAAAGGCCTTTGGGCCCTGGCTCAGCACTCCGGGCCCACGGGCTGGCTTTCTAACAAGGTGGAGGCAGTTCAGGAGCCCTTTCCTCCCCCTCCATTTGGAGCCATTTACAAGGGAGAGACTTTCTGGGGAATGACCAAAAGGGGTTTACCCAGAGGCCCACTCAGATGTCACCCCCTCCCAGAAGGGGGGCTGTAGAGTCATTCATTAAGTTTGGGTTTCTTTCACTGAAGCAGTAGCTGAGGAGTCCATACAAGCTCATCTGTACAAATTCAGCTAGCCAGCTCCAGATCAAGTCTCACGCGGGGTTCGGGGTTCGAGGGACACAGAGAAAAAGCAGGAGAGAATCCCGCCTCTTCCATCTTTATGAAAAGGGCTGATCCTCTAGTGGAAGGGGGCAGTGTGGAGGAGTGGGCAGAGGCAGAGGCCCAGAGGAATAGGTGCCAGGATCCAATGGGAGAGTCTCTTCTTCAGAGGTTCCTCACATCAGGGAAATCAGCAAAATGAAGATAAGGAGCGTCAAGGGACCAGGTCCAAGGTCCGTGGCTTTGCTCTGGTACCCGAGTACTTACCTAAATGAATACAAACCAGGGATGTTATTAGGGAGATCATCTCTGCTCCACGTCTTCCAAACCAGCTCCAACCTCACCGTTCTGAAGAAACCAGTTTCTCCAGTTACCAACAATCTCTTCATTGCCAAATCCAGAGTTTCTTGGTCTTTTCTCAGTCTTCCTTCTTGCCCTCTCTGTCCAACCCAGAAGTCTCTCCTCTTGGATCCTGCCTTGTCTGTATTGTATGCCGTCTCTTGGCTTTCTTCCTCCCTGTCTGACTTCTTAATCTCAATGGTTCATTTTTAAAATACAATTTTCATTTTATTTTTAAAAAATATTTCTCCATGGTTCCATGATTCATGTTCTCTCTCTCCCCTCTTCCCTCCCCATCCCAGAGCTGACAAGCAATTCCCCATGGATTATCACTCAGAACCTATTTCCATATTACTCATTTTTGTAATAGTTATTCTTCAAAACCCGAACCCCAAACCGTATCCCCATATAAACAAGTAATGAATCATATGTTTTTCTTTCGCATTTCTACTCCCACAGTTCTTTCTCATAAGTCCCTCAGAGTTTTCCTGGATCATTATTGCATTGCTATTACTAGCAGAGCCTATTATATTTGATTGCGCTACAATGTATCAGTTGCTGTGTACAATGTTCTCCTGGTTCTGCTCCTTTCACTCTGCATCAATTTCTGGAGGTCGTCCCAGTTCACGTGGAATCCCTCCAGTTCATTATTCCTTAGAGCACAGTAGTCTTTCTTCACCATCATATACCACAATTTGTTCAGCCATTCCCCAAACAAGGGGCACTCCCTCATTTTTTCATTTTTGATTCAACTCATGCCTGCTCACTTTGGGTGTCCCATGGGACTCTAGCCTCCCTTTTTTATCTGTGCTCTTTGACTCAGTTTTCCCATCAGCTCCAGTGGACTCAATGGTCATTTCTGTGCAGATGACAGCCCTTGTATCTCTGGCCTTTGCATGACCACTTCTGGATGTCCTGGGCACATCTTATCTGCCACAAGCCCCAAATACAACCCCTTAAGCTCTTTCCATTCGGAACTTCCCTATGTCTGTTGAGGGTACCCCTAGCTTCCCACTGGAAGCTAGGAGTGATCACTGACTCCTCCCTCTCTCTTGTGTCCATATCCAACATGGTGTCAGATTCTGTATATTGTCCTTACTTGACATTCCTCCAGATGCCCCCCTTCTGGGGCAGACACTCATCATGTCTCTTTGACTACTTTCAGGGTCCAGCTCAAGCACTAGCTCTTCGAGGCTCTAGTGGCTGATGGACCTGAGCTTCCTTCCCTCTGGAAGCTGACTGTCACAGCCCCTTGCCTCAGTGCCTTACAGCCAGGCGCTTAGTCACTGTTTATTGAGAGATCATTTCTCCAGCACTGAGTAGGTGCTTTGGAGGTGACAGACCTTCCCAACTGGACTGTCCTGAGCTTCCTACCACTTGGGTATGGGCAGAGAGGCAGGGGGATGGCGAGGTTTATTTTACAGATGAGGAGTAGGAGATGAAAGGACTTGCCCAAAGGCCTCCGGGCATCAGCGGGCTCCATGCTTCCCCAGGCTTGGCTATCTGGTCCCCTCTGTTCACAGTTCTCTCCACGGAACTACCTTCTTTGTCTATCTGAGGGAGCACAAAGACACCCACGAGGTCGAAGGCCACTCCTCACTTTCCCTGGTACCCTTCTACCTCTTCTTCCACAGAGGAGCCCCTCACTGCCCATGAGATCCGAAGGCAGCTCGGCCGACCTGGCAAAGGTTTCCTCCACCCAAGGAGGAAAAGAAGGCCTCTGGCCCATGTGGGATGCAGGAATGGCGGACATTTAGCCCAGAGCAGAGAAAAGCCAGGGAAATGGGGCATGCTGGCTGAGCTCAACTGCCATTTGCAAAACAGATCAGACTGGTTCTGCCTGGCCCCAGAGGGCAAAAGCAGCAGCCTCGGCTCCCTGGAGGGCTGGGGGTGCAGAGAGGGGGCGACTTCTTAAGCAGGACAGGAGTTGCCTCCGAGTGGGTGGCCGAGGCTGGAAGACTTTTGGGGGGTTTTGTAGCAGGGATTCCTTGGGAGTTCATCATTTGATCTCCGTTCCCCTTGCTGCCTTCCTACACAGAGATTCTCTGGCTCTCTACAGGCCTTCCACTGATCCTAGGATACTCTGCGTCTCTCCCCCTTCTTGGCTGCGTGGCCTTGGACAAGTCCTTTCTCCCTCTGGGCTTCAGTCCTTCCCTTTTAGAGGGAGGACCTAGAAGGAGGCCCCGAGGACGTTTGCGCCCCTGGGATCCTGTGGTGAAGCGATGAGCTTCTGTGCCGTTCTCCAGGCTCCGGAAAGCCGCAGCCTTCTGATGCCTTCATGTCTGGGGGGAGACACTGAGACTCCTGGAGAAGTTACTCAGCCAAACAGCAGGTTCCTTTTGGGGCTCCTGGATTCAGTGAGTATTTCTGGGAGGAAATGGAGCCTGTGGAGTCAGAGCTGGAGGGGATCTTCTCATTTTAGAGGGAATGAATGGAGGCCCAGAGACGTCAAGCATCTGGCCCCAAATGGCACAGCGAGAAAGCAGCAGAGCCAGGATTCAGACTGAACTCTTGGGCTCCCAGATGGGCTGCTCTTCCTCCTGCACAGACCATCGAATAGTCAAGCAATGGCCAACAACCATGGTGATCTGCCAGGCAGTCTGGTGGCAGCGTCTACGCCAGGGTAGCCCCATCCTCCCTTCAGCTCCCCCACCAGAAGGGGAGCCCCTGGAGGGCAGGCAGGGGCTCTCCTTCTCCCCTGACTCAGGTTCCTTCCGCACACATTCAGTCCTGAATAAATACTTCATCCAATCTAATCTGCCTGGAGAGTTAGTGCAGAAGCCTAAAGTGCGGAGGATGGAACTCATTTCTGTTGAATGGGGGTCAGTCCTGGGGAGACCGAGTCCTGAGCCTCAGGAAGGTTATATTTCACTGGGGGGTAAACAGCGTGGACACAGACAACTAGATGGAAGGTGGTTTTTAGGGGGGCTCCCAGTCCTGGGGAATGCAGTAGGGACTAGAGCAAGCTGGTTCTCGAGCTAAAATGTGAAGGAACCTTGGAATTTTGAGAAACAAGGGGAGAAGGAAGAGCATTCCTCATGTGGGCAACAAGCAATGCAAAGGCTTGGAGGTAGGAAATGGAGTATTGTCTATGTGGAACAGCAAGGAGGTAGTTTGGCTACAGCAGAGAATGGGTGAAAGGAAACGACTCACGAGACTGGACAGCTTGAAGCCATCTGGGGAGGCCTTTAAAGGCCAAAGAGAAGCATTTGTAGTTCATTCTAAAGGCAAGAGTCAGCCGCAGGAGCTGGGAACGTCTCCAGGAGAGGGAGGCATGGTGAGATCCGGGTTTTAGGAAAATCACATCCTCAGCTGCAGAGAGGATGGAGTTGAGCAGGTAGAGGCTGGAGGCAGAGAGACCAGCGAGGAGGTCCCTGCAGCATTTCAGGCAAGAGCTGGCACAGGCTTGTGCCAGGGTAGTGGCAGCCATGTCCAAGGAGAGGAGATGAATGGGAGGGATACTGAGGCAGAAAGGGCAAGACAACGGCCCGTGGAGAAATGAGGCACGAGAGCGAGAAGTTGGGGGTGCCCAGGAGCCATGAAGTGGACCACGTGAAGGTTAGAGGTGCCTTTGACAGAGAGAGGCTTTCAGAGGAGGGGCAGCCTTGTGCCCAGGAGCCTGAGCTCTGTCTCCAGCTTGTGGGCTTTGGGGTCACCGCCGGGACATGGCCAGAACCCTCATCTGGACTGGCCGAGGGCTAAGCTGGAGGCTCGCCAAATGGGCGCCCATGGCTCCCTCCCTCCCTCCCGCCTCAGACCAGCCCAGGCTGCCCCAATACCGCGAGGACTTCCAATTAGCTTTTGTTCCTCCATCCTCGGGGTGTATATACTTCACTCAGTAGCTTTGTTTGTTTTCTTAAACTATTTCCTCCTTGTTTGCGTTTCTTGGCACAGCGGCCTTGTGGGCCTTTAAATATAACCCTGCTTTGGTCCCATTGCCAACTCTGTTGCCCCAGCCTAACCACAAGCCAGTTCCGAGGGCTTCCGTTTCCCTTAGGCCCTGGGAGAGCTCATGGGTAAAATGGCACCACCACCCACCACCGAGGAAGGGAGGATCTCCCTGCCCACCACGGCCTCTCACTGTGCCGCTGCGCTTGGCTCCAGAAGAGGATCCCTTGGGAGAGTTCTGGTTCCACAGGACCTCTGGGCTAGCCCATTCAAGACCCTCACCTTCTCTGGGCCTCAGTTTCCCCTTTGTGTCCAGAAACACTTAGAGGGGAAAGCCTTTGTGTGCCTGTGATCCGGGCTCTGTTGTTTACTGGAGGCACAACAGTGGGCAAGTTTCCCTCCTTCTGGACTGGAGTGTTTAGCTGGGGCTGGACGGAATGGCCTCCATGGTCCCTTCCGGCTCTGCTCTCCTATGGCCATGGGCAGAAACCCTCTCTCATCCCTCCTCAATGATTCCCATCCCAGACCACCTCCATGGCAGGGCGAGCCATCGAGCTGTGGGTGGTGAGCCTCCTGTCGCCCCAAAGGGGGTTCTCCTTCCCAGGCCAGAGGGCGTCTTCCCTCTGCCCTGCCTGCAGAGTGCTGAGGCCCTTTCCTGAGGAGAGATGGAAGCTTGCCTGGCTAAGTAGGTGCTTGATAAAGACCCCCCCCCCATCCCCCCCGGGGGATCCTGGGATTCTAGCCCTAGAAATCTGTGTGGGAAGTCCGAGATCCGGATTCTGGGAATCGATGATTCTCTCCTTTTGGAATTCTGGAATGCGGACGTTCTGCCAATTTCTGATACTGATTCTAATCCTGGTGAGCCATGCCTCTAGCATTCGGGATTTCTAGGGCACGGGATGTTCTCTGGGGTCTTTTTCTCCTCTGGTTTTGGGAATCCGGGATTCTAGGGTTCTCGGCTCCGGGATTCGGAGATTTCCTGGAATTTCTGGATTCTCCCCTCCCAGTCGTCACCCTCTGACTTTGGAGTTGCCGGGTTCTGTCTGGGGTTTTTAGGGTCCTGAGATTTGGGTTCCATTCACTTGGGATCTGGAGGTTCTCCTGTTTCTAGGACTCCGTAGCTGTGGAGTTTTCATCATGGCCGTCTTGGATTCTGTGACTACTTCTCAGGGATTCTGGCAAGTTCAGAGATGTTCAACTGCTCCCGACCCCATTTAAGGGTTTCTGGGTGGAGACACTGAGGTGATTTGCCATTTCCTTCTCCGACTCATCTTTTTACAGATGAAGAAACTGAGTCAGACAGGCGGAATCAAGTTGTCCAGGGTCACACGGTATATTCCTGAGGCCAGATTTGAACTCAGATCTTCCTTGCTCCAAGTCTAATGCTCTATCTGTGGTACCACAGTAGGGACAATGGGCCCGAGGCTCCTCTGCATTCCTGAGCAGCATGGCCCCGGGCTGGGCTGGGGGAGATGGCCCTTCCGCTCCTCGCTCCTCCTGGGTGAGGCTTCTACCCAGAAGGTGGGCTGGAGCAGCTGGCTCCGGGGTCTGAGGCGTCTTCAAAGCCTGAAATACCGGGGCCTGCTGAACTAACAAGGAGGTGTTTGACTAGCCGCCATGACACGTCCTCTGTAAACACACCCACCTTTGTCGCCACCCTTCTCAGAGTGAGTCAGCGCTCAGGCACCCGGTCCCGGTCCGGGGTCAGCAGCCTCTGGATGAAATAAGCAGGAGGCGTGCAGGCTCCGGCTGCGGGGCAGGTTCAGGGATTGGCCGGAGGCGAGGGGGAGGGAGGAGGAGTTCAGGCACCCTAGGGCCACTCGCCTCCCGAGCCTGCTGGGGAGGCACCACCAGAGCTGCTTTCAGCTTGGTGGAAGCCTCGGAGGGGAGGCTGCTGGGAAACACCAGGGATTCCCTAAAAGGGGACAAACAAAGCAACCCAGATTCCAGATTAGTGGCCGCCAATGGATTCTCCCAGGACGCTGGCGGAGGGGGAGCCTGAAGGGGCGCCAAGGCAGGGCGAGGCCCATCAGGGCGGAGGTCACCCCTGAGGCGTCCCCTGAGGAGTCTGGAGGGGAGGCTGGGGAGGTCCAGAGCCCTCAGGGAGGCCGAGGACAAGGGTGCCAGGTGCCCACCACCGTGGTCTGGGGCCTCTCTAGGAGTCGTTGGGGATCCGGTGCAGCCTCCTTGGAGGGGGAGAAGCATTGTGGGAGCAGCGCTTCAAGGGGCCGGGCAGGACTTGCTCCAAGATGGTGGCCAGGAGAGTCCCTGGACGTGGAAAGCCCAGGGGGATTCTGGGAAGGCAGACGGGGCCACATTCACGGGGGACTGGCTAGAGGGCTGAGGGGGCTGCGGCGTCGGGGCAGCACGGAGGGGAGGGGGCGCCCTTTACCAAAGAGCCAGGAAGTCAGGGGCAGGGCAGGGCCCAAGAGGCACAGAGCACACCTGTTAGTGCCGAGGCTCCCGTGGGAGCTGGGGGGGGGGAGGGGCCCGGGGAAGTGACCAAGGGGGCTGGGAGAGAGCAGGGGAGAGGACGGACGTGGAAGGAGCGTTAAAGGGGGGCTGTGGACGCCAGGTCCGGGCTAGAGAGGCCTTCAGAGACGAAGACGTCCTCAGGGACAGCTGCGAGAGAATCTTCAGGACGACAGAAGAGCCGGTTAGACACGACACAGACGCAATATTCTGCCGTCCCGTCACTTCCCGTCATGCCCGACTCTGGGCTTCACTTGGGGTTTTCTCAGCAGACACTGGAGTGGTTGGCCGCGTCCTTCTCCAGCTCATGTCAGTGTTGAGGAAGCGGAGGCCAGCAGGGTGAAGTGACTCGTCCAAGGTCACACAGCTAGCAAGCATCCGAGGCCAGAGTTGAACTCGGGCAGCTGCCTGCAGGCCTGGCACAGCATCCACTGAGGTGCATCCAGAGCCGACTTAATGGCCAACCTCAGAAGGTCACAACAATGGGAGGAGCCTCTGCCTGGTTCGGAGCAGAGAACTCGGAGCAGCCGAGATTTGCAAAGGGCTGAATTCAGGCTGGAAGTCGGGAGAAACAAACTCTCTAACGGGGAGGGGAGGAAGCCGGGCGCCATCCTGGACCTCGAATCCGAGCTCCGGGCTTCCAGGGCACCGAGAAACATCCCTGTGCCGACTCCCCCAACACGCATGTTCTTTGTCACCCCCCCCCCCCCGCACTGCCAGGTGCCTGTGAATGGCAGGCGCCCCCCCTGGCTTCCATTGCCCCGAGGGTGCTGAAGGAGAATCCTGCCCCGCCTGGCCACAATCCTCTGACACAGCGTCCTCTCCATCTCCTAGCTAAGGAGAGAGTAAAGCCGGCCCTCCCCCCTTGGCTTCCCCATGTGCACCCACTAAGGCGGGCTCCCTCCGCAGCGCCGGCCTTTCCTCCAAGGACCCGGGGGGGGGGGGCTGCTAACTGGGGCCTCCAGAACCCCCGGGGCACCCGCAGCCCCATGGGGGGGGGGGGACCGAGATCGTCCTCAGCTCCCGAGAGAAAGGCGCGCGAGCTCCCTCCCTTTCCCTCCTGCTGACTCCTGCCCCGAGGAGTCTAAACGGTGCCCCTAAAGGCAGGCCCGGGGCTGCCCTGACCCCAATGGAAGCCAGATGTGCCTGGACGGGCAGATGTTGGCCCGCAGCCATTCCGATCTGAAAATAGAGCAATTTAAAATATTGCCCGACTGCTCACACTCACGCACTCACGCGCACGCGCACGGCCCAGCCCTACTTTTGCCTAACATTTTCTCTGTCATTGGAAGGTCAAAGTCAGATTTCTCTTCTCCAGATGAAGGACGTGGATAGAATCAAAGCGGGGGGGGGGGGGTTGTGGAGAGGCTCCCCCCCCCGGGTCCCCCCGCGGCTCCCCCACACATCCGATGGGCAGAGACCGAGAGTTTGCCCCGAAAAGTGTGCCCAACGCATCTGCTGAGCAACCCGTGGCTCTGGGCATGCTGATCTCTGGGAGGGGAGAGACTGGCACCTTCCTGCCCTCTCCCAAGAGGCCACAGCTAGCCCGTCCAGGACACGAGACAACACAGTGCTTTCCTGACCCTTGAAAGGGATCCGCTCCTGGTCTGGGTGCTAATCATGCGCCCACCAGGAAATGAGTTTACAGACAGCTGCTGAACACCTACTTTGCGGGCGCAGAGCCTGGCGCTTGGGGCAACTGAGGTAAGCCTCAGGGATGTAATGCCAGGACAGCTCAGAAGGGTACCAGAGCATCACCTGCGAGGGGTGGTGTCGGGCTCATCTAGGGCAGCCCTTCAGCTTAGTGAGGGGTAAACGGATGCCTGCCAGCATCCAGGGATTCAGACTGGGGCCCCCGACACTCATCCAGAGTTCATTCCGCCCCTCCATGCGGCTTCCTTGGGGAGGGTCTCCAAGCATTCCAGCCCAAGCCAAAACAGAGAAAAGCCAGGACAGGGCTCTGAGGAGGTAGCTGGGATGGCCCCAGGCCCAGCCTCGGCTGTCAGCCTGTAACAATAGACCAGGGGCAGTTCTGAGAGTTCAGAGGCAGCTCTAAGTTCAGGATAAAAAAGGACAGAATCATGAGAGGGCCTTCTTTTTTCCTCCCTCCCTTTCTTCCTTCTTTTCTTCCTCCCTCCCTCCCTCTTTCTTTCCTTCCTTCCCTCTAATAAATACATTTCCATTCAGTCATTCATTTAGAGAAACTCATCCTCCTCTTCATAATCAGACATAGGGACCCTCACATGCTGACAAGCTGTGGACATTGTGGACGAAAGCAACTTTTCTTTTCCCAAGGAGGAGCATCATGGGAGTGAGTAGGGAGTAGTTCTACTTGTGAGCAGAATTCAGTCTGATCCTCTGCCTTCCATGGCACCTCCTCCAGGAAGCCGTCCGTGTTCCCCCAGGAGGTAACTACTTTCCTCCTAAGGCCTCCCCCCGAACTATCTTCATACTTCTTAGAGGAACTGCTTCTGTTAAGTCCTGTGTTCTGATTATCTGTGTCTGCACTCTGTCCCTCATAAGACTGTGAACTGCACGAGGGCAGACGCCAGAACAAGTCTGAATTTTATTCCTGGAACTCCCTTCTTCTCATTGCAGATGCTCACCAAGTGTTCATCACCCCGAGTGCACAGAGGATGTGTGAATGCTAATGAGTAAATGAGCAGAGGAGGAGGAGGAGGAGGAAGAGGAGGAGGAGGAGGAGGGGGAGGAGGAGAAGGGGGAGAAGGGGGAGGAGGGGGAGGAGGAGGAGAAGGAGGAGGAAGAGGAGGAGGAGGGAGGTGAAGGAAGAGGAGGAGGAGGAGGAGGAGGGAGAAGGAAGAGGAGGAGGAGGGGGAGGAGGGAGGAGAAGGAAGAGGAGGAGGAGAAGGAAGAGAAGGAGGAGGAGGAGGAGGTGTTTGGACAGCAGCTTCATCTCCACATTCCGTCCTTATCCATTATTTTTAGCTTTCCATCTTCAGTGCCTAAAACATCTAAGGCAGCAGCGGGAAGAGCCATCCATCAGTCACCTGGAGGAGAGGAGCCCCGAGCTCTCCTTTGGATCCCACCAGGCCCGGCCACGTGACTGGCAAGACCATGTCCCCTCTCTGAGCCTCACTATTGAGCCAAATGATCCTGTTAGCCCCGATGTGTGTGCATCAATCACATGCCCTCATCAAGTGCCTACTGTGTGCCCTCAGCTCTGTGCTCGGTGCTGGGGACCCGAATGAATGAAACGCAATAAGCAGTCACTGACCACGTCCAAAGGCCTATGCCAAAGCCCGAGCATGCTAGCAACAAGAGCTTGTTAGGGGCATGCTAAGTGCCAGGCATGGCTGCAAGCAATGAGGTCGCAAAGAAAGTGAAAGACAGTCCCTGCCCTCATCATTTGGCGTCAAGAAGGTTTCTGTAGGCTAGAAGAGGGTCGACCCTTTCCATGCTCAGTTGCTTTCTGTCAAGCAATACTTAATGTCCTATATAAAGCCCTAATTCACAATTCAAGAAGCCACTGTTAAGCATCTGTTGTATACTTATTGTATATATGTTGGAGGAGGGAGGGAGAGAGGGGGAGGAGGGAGGGAGAGAGGGGGAGGAGGGAGACAGAGGCAGAGAGAAGGAGACAGACAGAGACAGAGAGGCAGAGACAGAGAGAGACAGACAGAAAGACAGAGAGAGACACAGAGAGAGAGAGAGAGAGAGAGGAAGAGACACATACAGAGAGACAGAAGCAGAGACAGAGAGACAAGGAGAGACACAGAAAGAGAGAGGCAGGGAGGGAGAGAAAACTCAGGAGGGGAATTATGCAAGTCACCAGCCTTTATAATCCTTCCCAACCAGCACCACCCTTGCATAGCTAAACTGAGCAGGGTAGTGCAGAAGAATTCCAGTGGCAGCAGTAGAGATCTGGTACTTGATAGGAGGAGTTCCAGAAGGGCTCTGACATTACTAGTGTTTCCTTGCCACACATGACCCCCATGTATATATCCCCACCCATAGGATCCCTGTGAAAATCTACTCTTCCTAATAAAGTTATGTGCATTTGTAGGAAAATGGGCTCTGGGTTTACGGGGAAAAGATTAAGTTGTTACTTTGTTGTTATTTCAAGAAATGCCTTTTCTTTGGGACCAGTGTGTCCTCCAGCTGAATAATAAAAGTAAACATATGGGTGGGGGCTTCTTAGTGATGGAGACAGCCTAGAAACTAGATTCTGGCCTTTTGAAGTTCTCCAAATAGGGGGACAAATGCTACATTTCCCTAAAACCTCTTCATTGTGGTGGGGGACAATTCTAATAGTCTAGCATAAAAGTGAAGTCAAGAATAATAGTATAATGAGAAACCAACAACTGCCAAAGGGATACAGCTTAGAAGAGATCTTAAGTGGGGGCAGGGGGGGAGGGGGTCTTCCAGATGAAATCAGGAGAGTCTTCATGGAAGGTATCAGTTGAGATAAACTGGATGTCAGCCAGATGAGGATGATGAGGAAGCCATTCCAGGTAAGAGGAGGAAGGATGTGGGCAAAGCTGTAGACACCAAAGAACAGTGGGCACATCTCGGGGACATGGAGGATGAGGGTTCACTTTCTGAAGCTGACTCTGAGGCAGAATGCTTAGGTGATCTGAAACAACACCCTTTCCATCCCTCAATGGATCTGTTTCTTTTTCTGTGAGGGGAGGGTCCCAGGCTAGATGGCTTCGGAGAGTTCTTCCTATCTTGGGTCTCATTGAGAAAGTGAATTTTCATGAAAAGAAGAGGCTCTCTAAAGTCATAATAATAATCATGTATAACATTATATATTCTAATATTGATAATGTAATAGGAATAACAACGCTGTGAGGGGATTTCCTTTCTAAAACAACAAGCAAAAGAAATGCTTTGGAAGTGCCCTGGACGTGTAGGGGGTTGGAGGCAGGGCAGGCGGGGGGATGTCGAACTACTGTTCTTTTAAAAAATAATTCCTCTCGACATTGAACAAGGTCAGCAAGTCAGCTTGAGACCACCCGGCTGGAGGGTTTGCTCTCCCCTCCCTCCACAGGGCTGAACTGACTCCCTCAGCTGAGACATGTCACCCAGCACCTTTCATATTTATGGTGACTCATAAACAGGAAACTCAAGTCTTGGCCCTACTGCTGTGCTTTTTCATATCTCAAACCTTTTTTTAAGAAAAAGAAATAGGAAAGAAAGGAGGGAAGAAAGAAAGAAAGAAAGAAAGAAAGAAAGAAAGAAAGAAAGAAAGAAAGAAAGAAAGAAAGAAAGAAAGAAAGAAAGAAAGAAAGAAAGAAAGAAAGAAAGAAAGAAGGAAAGAAAGAAAGAAGGAAAGAAAGAAGAAAGAAAAAAGAAAAAAGAAAGAGAAAAAGAAAGAAAGAAAGAAAAAGAAAGAAATAAAGAGAAAAAGAAAGAAAGAGAAAGAGAGAAAGAGAAAAAGAGAAAGAAAGAGAGAAAGAGAGAGAAAGAGAAAAAGAGAAAGAGAGAAAGAAAGAGAGAAAGAGAAAAAGAGAAAGAAAGAGAGAAAGAAAGAAAGAAAGAGAGAAAGAGAAATAGAGAGAGAAAGAAAGAAAGAGAAAAAAGAGAAAGAGAAAAAGAGAAAGAGAGAAAGAAAGAGAGAAAGAGAAAAAGAGAAAGAGAGAGAAATAGAGAGAGAAAGAAAGAAAGAGAAAAAGAGAGAAAGAGAAAGAAAGAAAAAGAGAAAGAAAGAGAGAAAGAGAGAGAGAAAGGAGGAAGGAAGGAGGGAGGAAGAAAGGAAGGGGGAATGAAGGAAGAAAGGAAGGGAAGAAGATGGAAAAGAGAATTATGGAGAGACAAAGAAGGGATAAGTGGATGAAAGATAAAGGAAGGAAAAGAAGGAGGGAGACAGAGGAGGAGGAGGTAGTACACGAGCAGAGTGGCTCCAAGGGCCTGTGGGCACACCTAACAGTGGCCCTGGTCCCTGGCTCCTGTGTAGAGACAGCTAGTGGGCAGATCTGGGTCCCTCTGGGAATGTACATCTGAGCAGGGTGCCCCCAACTGCTGGTAGTGCAGAGGAGGTTGAGGCCAGCAGCTTTAAGGGCTGTTTTCCTTGGCGGGTTCCTCCAAGAACCATGGAAGCAGCATGTAAAGAGCATCTCTTACACCCAAGACGAGCAGCTTGTTTTAGGCAGTTCAAGTAAACAACTGCTCACATACATTCGCTGCTGCAGAGGCCCCACTTGCTACCAGAGGGATCGGGGTGTGGAACTGGCGCAGTGCATTGGGGAGGAGAGATGTCGGGCCCATAAATCACAGGAGGGGCCGCGGCTCCGGCTCTACCGGCTCATTGAGAAACAATGAAGCTACCCCAGAGGCCTTGGCGGAGCCAAGAAGCGGTGGTCCTCTAGGGCCATCCCGGCCTGCCTGCATCCTTGGAAGCCTCCTCCAGCCTCGGCTTTCCTCTCCAGAGCAAGCAGGACTTGGGCGCACCCAGACCTCGAGGCCTCCTTCTCGTTCTGACGTCCTGCTGGTTGTTCCCTCACAGCTCAGAGGTCTCTGGAGGTTCTGCTGACATTCTGCCTGCTAAGGCCCTTCCCAAAGCTCTGGCCTGAGGTTCTGGGTTCTAAAATCTCTCTTAATTATATTTATGTTCTGAGGCTCGCGCCGCCTCTCTACTCTCCACTCTACATTCACAGATGGTCCGGGTTGGGGTTGTCAGCCTGGGTTTAGGGGGGCGTCCCAGGGGCAGGAGGGTTTGGGCAGCCGCCACCCCCCCAGGTCGGAGCTTGGGGCTTTATACGCTCCCCACACGGGGCCCCAGCTGGGTCTGGGAGACAGAGGCTGCCCCCGCCTGCAGCCTTCGGCTCCCGGCATCGGGCCCAGCCCCTGGTCCAAAGGAAGGGATGACTGAATGGCTGTCCAGGGGTCTGACGGGTCTGTCTTGGAAGTTTCCCCGGTAATGGAGGGTGAAGCAGCCAAAGGGGAGTCTGCTGGGCGCAGGTATGGCCACGTCCCATCAGCCGCCAGCCCAGGAGCAGCCACCGAGGGCTCTTTTCATTCATTGGGGCCAAAGATTTACGTTGGAGGATGAGGGCCAAGACGGCTGGGGGGTCCCAGGGGCAGCCGAGGCTGGGGATGCCCAGGATGCTGAAGGAAACAGCTGGCCACAGCCCAGCCTCCTTCCCTGAACTCCCTCCCCTCCCTGCCTGCCTCCCACCGCTTTTCCTTCATGCCATCTCCCTTGGTCATCGGGGCGCCTGTGGGTGCCCACTGAGGCACAAGGTCAGAGAACAGCCAAGCCAGGAAGCCTCAGAGATTGCCTTGGTGCAGTCACTTGTACCATATTGAATACAACGCCCAAGTCAATGAACACTGTTTAAGTTTGTCCCGTGTGCAAGGCACACACTGGGCAATGGGGATAGGGAGGCAAAGGGAAAGAAGCAGTCTCTGCCCTCAAGGGCTTAAGTTCCCCTTGGGGATGGGGTGCAATTTGGGGGGTGCATCATGGGCAACAGAAGGGAGCTGAGGAGATCTGGCTCTTGGACAGAGTTTTAAAGAAAAATGGGGGTTCCATGACATAGAGGGGAGGATGGAGTGTTTTCTAGGCATGGGGAAGAAGGGAGTGAGAAAGTAGAGAAAAGAAAGGAAGGGAGAAGGGAAAGAAGGAGGGAGTCTGTGATGGAAATAGTGACAGTGAAGTCATAGGGAGTGGAAGGAAGGATGGAAGGAAGGAAGGAAGGAAGGAAGGAAGGAAGGAAGGAAGGAGGGAAGGAGGGAAGGAGGGAAGGAAGGAAGGAAGGAAGGAAGGAAGGAAGGAAGGAAGGAAGGAGGGAAGGAGGGAAGGAGGGAAGGAAGGAAGGAAGGAGGGAAGGAAGGAAGGAAGGAAGGAAGGAAGGAAGGAAGGAAGGAAGGAAGGAAGGAAGGAAGGAAGGAAGGAAGGAAGGAAGGAAGGAAGGAAGGAAGGAAGGAAGGGAGGAAGGGAGGGGAAGAAGAATTAATTAAGCACTTCTTATGCAGCCAGTCCTGCACCAAGCTCTACAGACTCAAAAAGGGGCAAATGCCTGAGCCTGCCCTCCAGAGCTCCCAGTCTCATGGGGTCACAGCAGGTAAAGAAGTTCTGTGGAGGAAGCTGCCGGGATAACTAGGAGGTCTCCTACGGAGAGAAGATGCTGGAAGGAAGAAGGCGAGAAGGCAGGGAATCCAGGGGGCAGAGCTGAGGAGGGAGAACATTCCAGGCCCTGGGGCAGCCGGAGTGGAGGCACAAAGGGTCTTATTGGGGGCCCGTCGGAGGGCCCGGGTGGCTGGATCAGGGAACACGGAGAGGAGGAGGGACTAAGAAGGCTGGGAAGGAAGGAGGGGCGAGTAATGAAGGGCTTCTGAATGCCAAAGGGAAGATTTTGCATTTGATCTCAGTCTCCGGAGTGGATGGAGCAGCAGAAACAACATGGCCGGATCTGTCCCGGAAAAGGCACGAGACCCTCTTGCTGAATCTTCAGGGAAGCCAGGGATTGGGTAAGAGCCCTTGGTGGGGCTGAGGACGTCTCCTGAGATCGGGTCCAAGGCAAGCCCACTGAGGAAGCCTTAATGAAGCACCGCCCTGTGCCAGCCAGTGCAGTAAGTACTCAGCACCCCAAGAAAAAGCTTTGGGGTGGCTGGGAGGCTCGGTGGAGAGAGCACTGGCCTGGAGAAAGGAGCTCCTGGGGTCCAATCTGGCCTCAGACACTCGGAGCCGTGTGACCTTGGACAAGTCACTTCATGCCGGTTGCCAGCCCTCCCCCACTGCTGTATAATAGTGGTTCTAGGACAAGGGGGAGGGAGGTGCAGAGTGGGTTGGCTCTGAGGAGCTCCCAAGGACATAACCCTGGCCCGGCCGGGCTTTTGGCCCATTTCTCATCTCTCTGTACATAAGTGGAGGCCTTGAGCTCCCAGACCCCAGCTGGCACAAGTGTGGGCGCCCGATGGGAGCTGTCATGGCGGGCAGCCGTTCCGAGGCCCCGGAAGACCCAGAGGTCTCCTCCGAGGGGACTCGGCCTCGACTTCTCCCTGCTCCGCTGGAGAGAAGGCGCTGGCACGTGCTTGTGGGCCCAGACGTCTACACCGGCTCAGGCTGCACTCAGGGGACACCCGAACAGTGGCCGATTGTGTGCGGCCCCCTCGGAAGGAAGAAGACACGGAGCCTGGGATAGTGTGGCCATTGTCTGCCGCCGCCGAGCTCAAGTCCAGACCGAGATCCCGGCGCGCAGACAGTGACCCGAGGGGGCCCGAAAATGGCCCGCCCCGGAGGGGAGGGGCGGCACTGCGGGCGGACTTGCCGGCCTCCTCCCCTTTTCGCCTTCTAGCCCAGCTTGGCTGAGCCCAAGGGCGGGCTGGGGGCGGAGCCGGGCCTTTCCCAGCAGCCCCCTGGAGCGATCTTCCGACCTCCCTTTCCAAATCTGCAGACTAATGAGGCGGGAGCTCATGAAGATTCCTTCTAGGCTGTGACTCTGCCTTGGTCTCTCCTGTGACCCCCCAAGAATGAAGCTGGGTGGGAAAACCGCGGGGTGACCAAACCATGTTTTCAGGATCGGAAGTGCAGAGTTCAAGTGTGACCTCTGTCAGGATCTGTAAGCCTGAGGCGCTTTGGGGAATGGTTTCCCCATCTGTAAAACAAGGATCATCGTAGATACACGAGAGTGTGAAATAAAGTGATTTCCAGACGGTAAAACGCTGGGAATGTCAGGAACAATAATCAAAACCCATGCAGAATGTGAGGTGATTCTGTGCTGGAGTGTAATCCACTGTTGCTACCATGATCACGACGAATGTGTGCATTAAATCTGGACAGACGGCCGTCTCAGACTGGACCCTGGGCTGGGGATCATTGGGGGATGCGGTGCTTCCAGGTTGCGCACACTTTGCACCGATGACCTCATTTTTTGTTCCCACTACATAGATGGGGGACCCTGGCACTCCCAGAGGTGAGGGGACTCACCCCTGTGCCCATGGGGTGGAATCTCAGGCCTTCCTGACTCCCAGTTCACCTTTGTGTCTGCTCCACCCCTTCTTCCTCCCAGCCAGGCAAAGGCCACCCATCCAATGTAAAGTCCTCCCCTGGGTCCAAGGAATCAATCTGCCAATTCTCTTTGGAGAGCCTGCTGTGGTCCTGATGGTTTTCTGGCTGTGGGGATAGAGAGACAGGAGCTGAGCAGGCTCTGCCCTTGACGAGCTCCCATCCCCTGAGGAGACAGCACCCGGGTATGACTGCAGTGGGAGAGCCCCTCACCGCTCTGAGCCTGGCCCCCGGGCAGTGCTGAGGACGAGCAGTCTCTTCTTCCTACAATGCTGAGACCGAGTCAGGTTGAGAGAGGGACTTGCCTGAGTCCTGAAAATCACAGGTGTCTGAGCCTCTGTCTCTGGCTCTTTCCACTGTTTCACATAGCCAGGGAAATGTGGCTAGCCAGGAAAAAATCTACCCATTCCACATCTTTATGTTTCTAATGTATCGTTAGCGTTTGCTCCACGACTTCAATCTGCACAATGAACCAAAGCGAACATAATCGAGTCCTGCTGTTGCAGTTGCCAATCTAAACATTTAACAACCAGCTCTCCAGAGCCAGTTTGAACTGGCTTCAGCACATCTCTGCCCATAGCAAGGCCCATCCCTGGATCCCCAAGGACTAGGCACTGGCCACTGAGGCGGGCAGACCTCTCCTTGGCACCCCGTCTGAGGATCGTCCCCTCTTTCCCCTCATACACTGCCCTTGTTATCAGCCCGGAAGCGGAGGGAGGGAGGGGAGAGAGCACCAGTGCCCGGCCTTCTGCTCACTGTGGCCCCAGACCTGCTCAGTCAAGTCTCTTGAATCTGGCCTTTGGGGGCTGTGAGCGGGCAGCCAGCTCTTTGTCATTACAGCCAGTGAATGGCGCTGCTGTGGGCCAGCTCCTGGGGCCGCAGAGCGCCAGACTTTGTGGGGTGCCTTTGTGCCTCCCTGGGGCCCGGGCAGCCTTGCCAGGGGGACGGGCACTATTCTTGCTCTGGCTGAGCTCCGAAGAATAAGGGAGTCTTGCACTGGTGCTGGGAGTGAGGTCAGGGAAGAGGCATCCTAAGCTGGGGCACTGATGGCTGTTGGCCCCTCCATGGCCATGGGGACCTGCAAGGGCCCTTCCTCAAGGAGGGGGACTAGAGCGAGGCCTCTGCGTTCCTTCTTCTTTCCGCTGGGTTTGCTGTTCTTTGACAATGTGCCTTTGTGTGGCTTCTGCAGGGAGGGAGGGAGGGAGCCGGGTGCAAGCCAACCTTTCAGAAAATGGCCTTCGGACTCGTTTCTTTGGGGTTTCCTCTGGGGCTTCCACCAATGCCCGGCAGGGGAGTGTTTGGAGGGTAAGACGGGTGTCACCCAGGCCAAGTTGCTGACCCTTTCCTAAACAAGGGGAGGGAAGGGAGAGGAGGGGGAGCCCGCGGGAATCGGGCCATGCCGGAACCGTGTGGTGGGAATTGCTATCACGTGGGATTGAGAAGTAAAGGATCTTGGGCCAAAGAAGAGACAACGGATGGACGGAGCCCCAACCGGGTTTTACGTGGAATTGCGGAGAAGGAAACACTGGAGGAAGTTGTTGAAAAGAAATCAAGGCAGCTCGCGGGTGGAGAATCATGATCTCGGCCTGTGGCTGAGGACCCCAAGCGTCGGAGAGAGAAGGGGCACCCCGGAGGGACTGGAGACAGGGAAGGAGCGGAGCGATCCCAAGGAGAGGGGCAGGGATTGTTGGGAGAGCACCGGCAGCTCCACAGAGAGGGAGTTTTAAATCGATCTGGGTGGGGCATCCTGGAAGAGCAGGGAGAGAACTCTTCAAGCTACCAGTGAGTGACGCTTGCCGAAGGGCCCTCGGTGAGACAGAGAGTCTGTTTGCTTGTCTGCGTTT
The DNA here is from genome assembly GCF_027887165.1 of Monodelphis domestica. NCBI lineage: Eukaryota > Metazoa > Chordata > Mammalia > Didelphimorphia > Didelphidae > Monodelphis > Monodelphis domestica. The sequence continues at coordinate 756,397,803 of NC_077227.1, read as the reverse complement.
GGGCCATGCTGGGAGGTAGGAGGAGACCAGAAAAGGCCCCGAGCACGCCTCCTAGGAGGGGAGAGTCAAGGAGGAGTGAAGGAGAGAAGGCCGAAAGGGCCCACTCAGATGGCCCTGCCGTCTCCTCTGCCCAAGGGAGGTGAGTCGCTGTCCGTGTTCTCTTCCCCGATTTGCAGGAGGCCTTCAGGATCTTCCTGGCCTTCAGCATCCTCCAAGCTTCCCTCTTGGGGCTCTTCCAACTCGCTCGCTGGATGAGAACTTCCTCTTCACCTCGAGGCTCGTCATTTCCACCCCAGTATCCAGGCCCTCCTCCCTGCTACTGGGAACCTGGTCAGGCGTAGAGTCTCCCCTTGCTGGTCCTTTGGCCAGGCGGAGCAGCTTCTCTGCTTTTGGAAGAGGGATGCAGACAGACACCGGCCAGAGAAGGGGGGAGATAGCAGGGAAACAGGCAGGTATCCGGAGAAGTGGAGCCCCAGGCACTGGCCTGGCCTACCTCTACGCCAGACTTAGATTTCTCATTTTCCTCTATTCTTCCTTTAGTCTGTGGTGCGGGTGACCTGCAGTACGGCTGCTCCTTCCATCTTCTCCCAAGTGTCCCCCCTGGGCTTTTCTACTCAGAGGAGACTAGCACGGTACCTGGCATACAGTAGGGGCTTAATAAATGCTTGTTCCCTTATCTCTCCCCAGCCTGGTTCTTAGATTTCCTTACATGAATCAACTTTCTTAATACACTGTGTTCCTCCATTCTTTTGACTAAGGCCACTGAGGCATAGTGAGCATATTGGTGGAAGAGAAGGAGGGGGGGGGAGATCAAGGATTTATTAAGTGCTGCCTCTGGACACTCTGCCAAACACCTTTACAAATATTCTCTCTGATCCTCACAACAACCCTGTGAAGTAGGGGCTATTATTACCTTAATTTTATAGTTGAGGAAACTAAGGCAGACAGAGATTAAGTGACTTGTCCAAGATCACACAACCATGACCTGTTTGAGGCTGGATTTAAATTCAAGGCTTCCTGACTGACTCAAGAGGAAGATTCACCTTGCTGCCTCAACATATGTCACAGTCACAGGTCTAATCCCACCAGCATTTAGCATTACCAGCCATAACAACTTTGCCTCCATTGGTTACTCCCAAAGGAGTTTTTCCTGATTGCTGCTTTAATTTAGTGTTTGTGTACAGACATCTGACTCAATAGGTTTAGCATGGTGCCTGGAGCATAGCGGTCCATAATGAATGTTCATTGATTGATAAGCTTTTCTGCTGGTTTCCTTCTTGATTTCTTTCTTCTATTAACTTCTAGGTGACTCAATTGCTATTCTTGTTTTTCAACAGTGTAGTCATTCTCTCTCTCTCTCTGTGTCTCTGTCTCTTTCTCTCTCTCTCCTTCCCTCCCTCTCTCTCTGTCTCTCTCTGTCTCTGTCTCTCTGTCTCTGTCTCTGTCTCTGTCTCTCTGTCTCTCCCCCTCCCTCTCTCCCTCCCTCCCTCTCTCTCTGTCTCTCTCTGTCTCTCTGTCTCTCTCTCCCCTTCCCTCTCTCCCTCCCTCCCTCTCTCTCTGTCTCTCTCTGTCTCTCTGTCTCTGTCTCTCTGTCTCTGTCTCTGTCTCTCTCTCTCTCTCTCTCTCTCTGTCTCTGTCTCTCTCTCTCCCCCTCCCTCTCTCCCTCCCTCCCTCTCTCTCTGTCTCTCTCTGTCTCTCTCTCTGTCTCTCTCTCCTTCCCTCCCTCTCTTTGTCTCTGTCTCTCTGTCTCTGTCTCTGTCTCTCTCTTTCTGTCTCTCTCTCTCTCTCTCTCTCTCCCTCCCTCCCTCTCTATCTCTCTCTCTGTCTCTCTCTCTCTCTGTGTCTCTCTCTCCACACACACATTAGCCAATCTATCCTTCCCCTATCCTTTTCATTTAAAAATCCCTTTGGATTTGCCAAAGACAAGGCAGATTCTATTCCTTTCATTAAACACACACACACACACACAGATATGGTGTGGTTTTGTGGTTCTCCATGTTTCCAGTCCTTTTTTTCCCCCATCAAGAGAGCCATGTTTACTCAAAAGAAGGAAAAAACCCAATCCAGCACCCAACCAACCAGCAGGTCTGCCGTCCCGTATTCTCTACCCATATTGTCCCACTTCTGAAGAGAAGGGCAGGAGGGACCTTGTCATTTCTTCTCCTGCCCGCAGGCTTGGTCACCACAACCACAGACCATTGAGCTTTCACCCTTTCCCCTGCTTATCTGCATGTTGCCTGATCGTATAGCTTGTTAGTTTTAGTTCCACTTGTTTGACTTTGCATGAGCTCAGAGGAGCGCCAGGTCACCCTCTTTCTTTAGTTTTTCTCATATTTAATTGTCAAGCGTAGGTTGTTTTTTCTCTCTTCCCCATCTTACTGCAAAAGAAAAAACTACCAAACTCCTTGTGTGAACACAAATGATCAAGGAAAATCGCCCTATTGTCCACGTGAGGCCCCATCGTGGATCCTGTGGAGTGACGGTTGATTGTTTCATTGATCGAGACTCTAAAAGGGTTTGTCTTCACCATGTGGAGGTCGGTTGTTCTCTCAGTTCTGCCCATTTCACTGTGCTTCAGTTCATAGGAGTCTTCTCAGGTTTCTCCGACACGACATCCTTCTTCCTTTTTAGCAGCACATTCCTGGGCCGTAACTTGTTCAGCCATGCCTCAGCTGGTGGATTCTCCCTGTTTCCAGTTCTTGGCCCGCAGGAGAGGAGCTGCTCTGAGTGCCTCTCCCCCCATCGAGGATCTTTTCCTCTTTCTTTGATCTCTTCGAGGTCTTTGACCTAGCCGTGGTATGAGTAGGTCAGAGATGAGCACGGCTTAATAGCTTTTTGGGCACAGATCCAAATTCCTTCACAGAATGGTGGAACCAGTTCATGGCCCCAGCAAGAAGACCTGAAAGTCCCTGGTTTCCCTCAGCCCCTCCAGCATTTGTCGTTTCCAGGTCTTTTGTCCTCTTTGCCAAACTGATAAGGATGAGGTTGAACTTCAGAGATGACTTAATCGACATTGTTATAATTACGAGTGACAAAAAAAAAAACCCAACATGGCTCTTCTGATAGGTTGGAAGCTTGGAATGACATTTTCTGTTTAATCCTTCATTTTCTTTTGCTGTTTAATTCCAGATCCCAGACTCGGGAGCCATCTTTTAAATCTGTTTATAAGCTCCCTGGGGGAAGAGACCCACCATTTTGATAGCATCATCCCCTGTGAGGAAATCATTCATTCCACCATAAACCTCCTCTTTGGTTATGTATGCTGGTCACTTCCTTTCCCAATAGGGGCACAAGGTCTTTCCTCCATATTGGCAGATCCAGTTCTCCCATTCACAGTGAGTGACTCATACGGATTAAAAACCGGTAAGAAAGTGGAATACTCATTCTTGCTTAGCTTCCCTTCTTTTTCTGTGCCTCAGGAGTTTAATCTCCAGCCTTCTCCAGTATTTCCTGGGGCTCCCCTGACTTCTCAAGTACTTCAAATAGCCTGAAGGCTTCATTTTTTCCCTGTGTTTGAGTTTCTTGGCCCAAGAAGACCTGAGTTCCAATCCTAATTCTGTGACTTCCTGTCTCTGTGACATTAGGAAGTCCAATGACTTCGTTTCTTCCTCCGTAGAGTGAGAAGAGGCTCAGGGTAGATGGTTTTACAGATATTGTTTAACTCTAACCTCTGATCCTATGAGGTCTGTGCTCAATTATTGCCCTCTAGATACCCGCCTGGATATGTGTGGGCCTGTCTATTGACATCCAGCGGAAGGAAGCACCTTGGCTTTCCTTCCGTCGCCTCCAACTGCCGTGATCGACCTTGCTGCCTTCCTAGGAGAGTCAGGAGCATGTGGCTGTCCTAGACTGCCAACCCAATGACAGGAGGTGGGATTCTGTGATGTCGGGGAGATATTCGAACTCAAGATGTCCGAGATAGAAAGAAAGATGAATGGCAAGACCTAGCAGGAATGGGAAACAGGGCGTGACAAATATCAGAGCTGACACAGAACATGGAATGCCATGATTGGGAGGACCAGAGAACATCTGAAGAGGGAAGGATCTTAGTAGAACATCGAGCAGGAAACCATGGCTCTGGGAGAGAAATTAGAACAGGGAATGGCAGGGAGAGACGTCCGTCCGGGGTTATCTCGATCAAGGCTTTTGTTCTAGGGAGGAGGAAACTGAGGCCTGACAAGTCTCCAGGATATTCGGTTACCCCAAACACCTCCATTTTCACCGAGTCACAGAAATGGGAGTTTGCCATTTGACATGCCTCTGTGTCCCTTTAGGTGTGGCCACAGAAGGCCACTTCATATCCATCTGTGGCCCACTTTTCTTCCAACCCTGTCTTCAAGCATTGCCTTCCCTGGGCAAACAGCTACGAAAAGCCAGAGGCAGTTCATGATGTTCCCCCCTCGAAGCCAGTCTGCTTTTTGTATAAATAGAGAAGCAGAAGAATTCTCTCTTGTTATCCTTATTTCTTCCCTTGTAATCTAGCTGCTGTGGTAGGTTGTTTTTGCTTCCAGAATTGGAATAAATCATGGGATTCCAGAGGCCCAAGAAGTCAATAAAACCATGTTATGAGGTCCGTTTTATAGTGGCTACAAACCACTGGGTTTCTGAGCGCATAGGCGTAGCCCAGGCAGTCCTGGACAGAAGGGGGAGAAATGATGACCTTCCAAGGTTGCTATTATCTTGCTTCTTTATGCATGGGTGGCCAGTGTTTTCCATTCAGTGGGGCTGGGATTAGGAAAGGTCAGAGCTGGAAGGGACCAAGGAGGGCCTCAAGTCTAAAATGAACAAGCCCAAAGGACGTTCCCTACGTCACCTGCCAAGCTCCGGGAAGAGTCTGGTCTCAAACTAGGACTTTTGACTAACAACCTTGACCTCTGCTCCCTCTACTCTACCACACGGCCTCTTGGGATATCCAAGGAGGGAGACCTGTCCAGCACACACAGCTGCCCGCAGTCTGGGAAGCGAGTCCCTTGGGTCCTTGTTAGAGAAACACAATGTCAAGAAGAAGTAATTAAGAAGGTAGAACTTAATGCAATTCACAGGCAGCTGATGGCCTTATATGGCTCTGAAATGCCTCAAAGTTACACCATTTGTGGAGGATGGATTCCAACTCCTGGACGAGTGGAGAACATCGTGTTTCCACATACCAGGAAGATAGCGATAGCTCTCCCTGCTGCCATGTTGGATCCAAAATGGATAGTGGTAGGTCATTCGGGGTCAGCATTTCAGATTTTTGGAGCTTACCCAGAAGGTGGGAACGGGATAAAAACTGTCCTTGGCTTTCTGCTCAAAGTGGCCAACATTGTCCTTACTGCTCGGGGTTCACAGCAGACCCATGTTTGCATGGGAAGACTTTAAGCCAGAAAATTAGATTTGGGAGTAGATGGCAAGCGGTGTGGAAAAGTTAGAGACAGACAGAGAAAGCAGAGATGAGGGAGAAAAGGAGAAGAGAGAGAGAGGGAGGAGATAGAGAGAGATGGACGGAGAGAGGAGATATGGCAGGATGCAAGGGAGAAGGGCGTGAGCATTTCTGAAGCCCCCATGAAGCATTGAACATGACTGAAAGCAGCCAATGGAAGCAGTAGGTGCGTGGGGGAGATTTGAAGCTCTCTGCTTTGGAGAGCTGACTTGGAAGTTCCTCCAGATGTCTCAGAGCAGAAGGGTCAGAGCTGGAGGCACAGGATCCATCGGCTTAGATGAGGTAGTTGAAGGCGTGAGTGTGAACGAGAATGCCGAGGAGGACAATGCTTGGAAAAAAGAGAAGAGGCTCGAGGAAAAGCATCGGGGTAAGTCTACATAAGGGTTTGGGAAGAGGAGAGAGAGACGGGAGGAGACAGAAGGAGCAGCAGGTAGGGAGATGGAAGAGAAGCCGGGATGTTGGATAGCCTTGATGCAATGAGAGAATGACTGCAAAGCACTTGGCAGACCTTTCAGCTCTACATCGGTGCTCGCCATTGGTACGGCGACTATTCTTGTTGTTTGGGACGAGGTTGGAAATAGTATCTAGAAGGTGAAATAAGTCACTGTCTATAGAATTTTCAAGGCGGTGATTTATGGATGAGGGAGGTGATGGGTATAGACGGTGCAGTTTGAATCTAAAGTGGATCAAAGACACGGATCGGATCATCTATGGAAGGAAGATAAGGGTGAGGGCTGTGTAGGCCTGCATACAATGTGACTCGAGGGAGAGACAACATGGTATAATGGCGAGGGCTGAGGCTATTATCCGAGTAGGGAAGTCATCGAGGAAACTAGGAAAGTGAGCTGGATGTTGGGAGTTGGTAGCCCGAGACAGGAATATGGAGAAGATGGCATGAAGACGGCTCCGACGTCAGAGGGAGAAGGCTATTGGGCAAGGGGGGCAGCGTCTTGGATGGAGCGGAGACAAGGAGCATGGCCGACTCTCCTCCTGGATCTCAGAGATAAACCGAGTGGAGGCCGGAGGAGCCACGGACAGGGAGGGGAGGGATGCCACGTTCCCCCGGGTGCTCCACGTTTCATTCAGAGTGAGTCGGTGCCTACCATGTTGACTGAGTAGCTGAGGAAGGTTGGCCAACGGAGGGTCAGCAGAGAGAGGGATCCTACGGGCATAGTGGAGTGTGCTGGGGGGTGAGAGGGTCATTGTCCCGGAGTGGACCCGGGCTGGACAATGGCTGCTCATCACCATGAGGGCCGCCACAGTGTGCCTCACTAACCTCATCAGAGTGAGGGAACGAGAGGTAGCCATAGCGGGCAGGTAGCTATGGAGCAGCACAAGCGGTCTGCCTGAGGGGGTCAGGAAATAAAGCCAAGGAAGGAAGAGGGGCAAACTGGCCGCCAGCCACAATAATAAACTCAAGAAACGTGGCTCTGGAGGACGGTTATTTGGGCGGCAGCTGCGCAGGCTCTTGCTGGTTCCAGCCGTAGAACTTCCGTCAAGGGTGAGAAAGTGCCTGCCAGGCTGATGGAGAGATCCCTGGGAGATGCCTGCATGGAGAATGCTGAAAAGGGCCACTGAGGAAAGCTTGTTGCTGCTCTGGTCCTTTTCTGGCTGAGGTGAGACACTCTCCTCATCGTGATCCTCTCACGTTTCTGTGTTTCACATTGAAAGAATCTGCAGTTGCCTTCCTATTTCCAATTTGTGTTCCATGTTTGGCAAGCCATCACCAAGGGGAATAGAATTATGCATCTTGTCATTGAATACAGTACTGTAGCATTAAATCAATGTCCAATACCTCAAGTATTATTATTATTATTATTATTTTTCCAAACCCTCACCTTTCATCTTGAGTCAATACTGTGTGATGGTCCCAAGGCAGAAGAGTGGTCAGGACTAGGCAATGGGGGTCAAGTGAATTGCCCAGGGTCACACAGCTGGGAAGTGTCTGAGGTCAGATTTGAACCCAAGACCTCCCATCTCTAGGCCTGGCTGGCAATCCACTGAACTAACCAGCTGCCCCCTCCAGTATTATTTGTGTAAAGTGTATTATTTGACAAAATAGAACCATGTGACTAAGTCTTCTACCTGCTCAAAAAAAGCCCGCTCCACCAAAGCCTCCCCAGGAAAGAAAAAGAGTGCTAGACATGGAACTGCACCCAATTGATATCCTGTCTACATCAGCACCTAACAACAGGAAGTGAGCAGGGTGCTGAGAATCATAGTTGTGCTGGGAATCGTAGGTTTTAGGGAAACAGAGTCAAATTACACAATATATTTGGAGACAGGTTTACATCCATAGACTCACTGAAAACATCTTTGGAACATCTCTAGTCATAGACAGGACATCCAGGCTAAAGAGTGACCCTTCCTGTTCCCATATGGTTTTGTTTTCTTCTGTGAATGTTTCTCTTTTGAGAACTTTTCCTTCTATGTAGCTTGGAGATTATCAGTTTGGTGACTCCATTAAAAAGAATGTTTTTAATTTTTTTGTGTTAGTCATTGTGACTGGGCTACTGGAGGCAACAGTTTTGTCTGTTGTGATGCACTAGTTCTGGGGACATTTATTTATTGAGTTCTCAAGGACATTTTGAAATTCATTTTGTAGTAGAGGAATTTGTTTATTAATTTGTTTATATAAAGGAAAGAGAAAGAAAAAGAGAAAGAGAAAGAAAGTGAAAGAGAGAAAGAGAGAAAGAAGGGGAAAGAGAAAGAAAGAAAGAAAGAAAGAAAGAAAGAAAGAAAGAAAGAAAGAAAGAAAGAAAGAAAGAAAGAAAGAAAGAAAGAAAGAAAGAAAGAAAGAAAGAAAGAAAGAAAGAAAGAAAGAAAGAAAGAAAGAAAGAAAGAAAGAAAGAAAGAAAGAAAGAAAGAAAGAAAGAAAGAAAGAAAGAAAGAAAGAAAGGAAGAAAGGAAGAAAGGAAGAAAGAGGGAGAAAGAAAAAGAAAGAGAAAGAAAGAAAGAAAGAGAGAGGGAAGGATGGAGGAGGGAAGGAAAGAAATTGTGAGTTTCAGATGTATACTTGTGAATATTTGGTCATATCTTCTAGGGTTGCGGTGGTACTGTGTTTTTGCAAACCATAGTAATATACTGCACGGTTTCTACCATATCCTTGTGAAATCTTCACTGGTCAATGTGTCAGTGCTCCTTAGGAATGAACTCTCTGGTAGCCATGACCCAACCCTGCCTGGCTATCATGAAGTCCTAGTTGTGTAAACAAATCTGCTGGACTCAGCCATTTGTTTATTGTTACGTTTTCTTTCGTTCCTGAGAATCAACATGGCTAGAGGGCTGGCTGTGGAGTCCTGAAGCCCTGGGCTCCAGTCCTGCCTCTGACACACAGAGCCTGGAATTCTGGGTTCTCTTTTTAACCATTCAATGACCCAGGGAACTCAAAGTGTCGATTTGCTTGGTTGGGGGGAGTTTCTTCCCCCAGAGTTCCCCCCTGAGGTGAAATCACAAGTCTGGGTATCCCTTGGTTTCTCTAACTTGGGGATCACCAAAGAAGAAAATTCCCATAAGTCAAACTTGGGGTATTTTGCCAACAATCCTTCTTGCAGGAGTTCCAAGAGGGCCCAGTTTGATGCTCATTTCTGCCTGTCAATCATCGATCTCACAACACAATTCCAGGGTCTTTCCTGGTGCCGCATCTTCCTGAAGTCTGAATGTTTGGGTTAATTGGCCATCTTAGACCTAGCAAAGTTATTAATGAAGTCTCTCATGATTATTGCAGAAAAGATGGCGAGATGGGGACCGGATGGATTTGGAACTGGTTGAATGGCTGGACTCGGAGTCAAGTCATGAATGGTTCTGTGCCAACTTGTCTGAAGGTCTCCACTGGAGTTCCTTGGAGACCTGGGTTGGCCTTGTGCTGCTCAACGCTTTTGTCTCTGTCTTGGGTGAAGATCATTTGGAGTAACTAAGGGTGGCATCCCTGTGAAACTTGTAGAAACTCAAAGCTGGGAGGGAAGCTCAGTCAATGGACAGCTGAGAAGAATCCAAGTGAATTTTGCATCCTGGGCTGAATCTCATCAGACCACAGTCAATAGGAATGAATGGAAAGTCTATATGTGCATTGAAAGTCCCTTTCATGGGTATAAGCCAAGGGAAACATGGGTAGACAGTAGTTTGTCTGAAACTGGGGGACTGGATGGACTGTAAACTCAATATATGCCAGCAGGAAAAGGTGGCAGCCCATAGAGTAGATAGGCTTTCTGTCTGCACCAAGAGAGGAATCGCTTCCAGGAATGAGGAGTTTGACCCCGGCCCTCTGTCCTGGTCAGAATTCATCTGGAGCGCCATGTTCTAATATGGTTTCCATACATTACGCCATAGTGGATGGAGGGGGGAGAACCCAGGATGGGGGCCCTGAAGGAACTGGAGTGATTTATCCTGGAGAAGAGAAGGCTCAAGTGGGCAGAATAGAGTCCTTCAAATACTTGAAAATTTGTCATGTGTAAAAAAAGGATTTGTTTTGTTCTGTTTGGCCCCAGGGGGCAGAAGTAGGAGGAAAACGGAGAACCTACAAAGAGGCCAGTTTGAGCCTGATGTTAGAGCAAACTTCCTCCCAATGGAAGCTGTCCCAGAGTGGGATGGGCTGCCTGCCCCTCCTTCAAGTAGGGGCTGGATGATTCCTTTTCATGTGTCTGGTGGGGACTCTCGGGGGTCCCTCCAGCCCTAAAATGCTGGGATTCTGGGACTTTTATGAACTGTTGATCAGAGCATCCTGCCTCTGGGTCTTTCTCCAGAACTGAGGACAATGCCAACAGCCTGAGCTGCCCCTTGTTTTTATAACCTACAAGCAAGAATGGCAGAGGAGCCCAGGGACAGGGCCCAGCAAATCCTGTCCCTTTGTTCTCTGCCTTTGCCTTCAAATGGCTCCTTGTTCTCTTGTTGTGCAAGAGGGTAGGAAGGAGGGGTTGATGATTCTCAATGGGACCTTTTATAAGGAGCGAGATTCCACCCACCAACGTTGCCCCTGATTCTTCTCCTTTCCAAACACAGTCATCGGAGGCTTTGCAATTGCTTCTTTGGTGGAAGCTCTCCCTCCCACCCCACTGCAGCCACAACCCTTGGTCTGGTCCCAATCCTCGGACGGGAGGCCTTCGTGCCAGCCTAAGGTTGCCAAGTGGTAGGAGTGGAGTTGCCTGGGCCAAAAGCCTCCACCCCTTCACTCCCACCCCTCATCATGCCGATGGGCTGCCAAACCCCAGGGTTGCCAATGTTTGAACCTATTGTGCCTATCTAGAAGGGCAGAGATCCCAAACCCCCTGGAACACAGGTTCCTGGAGGCAATGCACACATTGGGCACTTCCATTCTGAAGGTGCCTCAGGTCCCAAAGCCACCAAATCAAGGCTCAGAGGACTGGACTGGGAGCTGTGGTTGAGATCTGGAAATGGTTCTGCCACCCAACTCATCTGGGTGCCATCTGGGGATCATTGAGTTAGGAGGGGAGTCAATACTGGATGGATGACCACGGGCTCAGCCTGGAGAGCCAGAAGAGACTAGAACACCCTTAGGTCCAACACTTCCCATTTACAGAGGAGGAAACTGAGGCAAGAATCCTTGCCTCAGTCACAATGACAATAAATATAGAATGTAGCCAGGATTCAAACTCGGGTCCTCTCCCTGCAATATGGAGACTCCTTAGACCTAGATGTATTTAGAAAGACACAGAGAGGGGAACAGAGCCTAACATGGAAGTTCCGCAGGACTGTGATCTGGGCCATCAGAAGGGACATCAAACTCCAAAGAGACAATATATTTGCTTAAGGACAATTATTGAGAGGCAGATGGATGGGATGTGCCAGGTATTGTGCTAAGGGCTGAGGAGGCAATTAATAGGCAGGAAGATCTTCCTGTGCCTTCATTCCTACCATTTCCTGGGCTTGGGATGCTGACCCCCCCACCCCTTGTGAAGGTGAACTCTTGCCTGTTGTCCTTCAAAGCTGACCCCAATGCTGCCTTCTCCAGGAAGCCTTCCTATCTCCCCACAATCACTAATAACCCTGGGAAGCTTCGGTGTGAACCTCAGAGCTCCCAGGAGGTTTGGTTTGCCCCATCCTTTGCTTGTCATGCTGTGTCACCCATGCCTTATTCTCCCACCAGATGGGACCTCAATGAGAGAAACCATAGCCATGCCTCAGATAAGTAGGCTCTCCTGAAATGTCCAGCACACAGTAGGTGCTTCATAAATGCTTGTTGGACAGATATAACCATAGCCAGGACTCGAGCTGGGGAAAGTAACAGAAAGCAGTTCCCTCTTCTTTTGTCCTCTTAGTTCAAACTCAAGAGTTCTTGTGAGCCTCCAATTGGACCTCTTAGGTCTGGACTAAAATTTGGGCTCCTCAGCTTACTACAAGTGGGAAACCAAGTCAGTCCTTCTTCCCTATAAGATTATTCAATAACGGTCCCCTAAACTTCACGTCTTTGGTCAGTCAGATTGTGAGCTCCTTGATAGCAGGGGCTGTCTTTTGCCACTTTTTGAATCCCAAAACTTAGCACCATGCCTGGCACATAATAGATGCTTCATAAATGTTTTTGGCCCATTGACTGATTAACTCTATTCCCCGTGCCTTCTCTTAATAACAAATGACATTTATATAGATCTTCAAGTTTTTCAAAATACTTTACGAGGATTATTTAATTTGGTTCACACACCACCCTGTGAAGTAGAAATTATGATGACGACCATTTTACAGAAGTCCTCGGAAAATGAGATTCAGGAATGGTGAGCAATTGACCCAGAGTCACACAGCACTTGGAGTTCTGAGGCAGGATTTGAACCAAGATTTTCTTGAATTGATGACAAGTGGTGGATCCTAGCCTGCTCTCAATGCAAAGTAATATCCTCACCCTATCCCTTACCCTGGACCTCGCATAGAACAAATATTGAATTAATTTTGCTGTAAAACTATTGAATTGACTCAATTCCACATTTATTAAGCATTTACTAGGTACAAGGCTCTATGCCAGGCTTTGGGTTAAAAAGCAAACAAACAAACAAAGCAAGAACAGCTCCTGTCCTCAGAGAGCTCCCAATTTAATTGGGATGGAGGGAGATAATATATGCATGCGAGTGTGATACAAGGCAGAGAGTGAAGGTGCCAGGGAGAGAGTCTGAGAAAGAACAATAGGAAACTTTGAAGAGGGAAAGGTTCATCACCTTATTCCCCAGGAGACTGTGAGTGTGAAATGAACTCACATGGAAAAACTGACAATACACGCCAATTTTGGAGCTTAGCAGCTCTCCTCTTTTCTGTGTTCTGGTGTTTCCAGTGCTCTGTGTCCCTACAAAAACCAGTCCAATGTAAAAAATAGACTCGAATACAGGACTACAATCCCCATGAGCCTTTGCTCTTCCCCAGAATGCCTTGTAATCTCACCTGGGCCGAGATCGAGAAGGGATTTAAACTGATTCAAAGGCTTTTGAGAGGTCTCTCGGCTTTTTTGGACTTCCGTTTTGGAGCAGAGGCGTCTCTTCCATGATGTGAGGTTATTTTGTCTAGGCCTCTAGCCTAGGCACATGTTTCTTACTTGTATATTTTTTAATCTTTAATCTTTAATAAACCTCTAAAAAATATAATACTCCTTGCAGAGAGAAACTAATTTCTACCTGCCTCAGATGCCTCAGTCTCCCTGTCTCCCCTAAATTTTAACTGTTACACCACACAAAGACCTTCTCTGTGCCAGGAGACTGGTCATGGCGTGGCCCCACTACCATGTGGCCCCGATGTCTTGGGAGCTCCCGGAGCCAACATGGGCAAATTTCAGTAATGGATCATTGGGTGAGGTTTGGCATATTTAAATAGGGATGCTCTTGGTCCTTATCCAATCTTGCTGATCTTTACAAAAGGCTTGGGGGAAATGGGGAAAGGGTCGGCATTTCTACCTCTCACTGGGAGGCACGGATGAGGGGAGCTGGGCCTTCTCACAGGCCCAGGAGGACTGGAATTTTCACACATGCACACACACATTCATGCATATACACACATGCATGTGCTCATGAACACACATAAACTCCATTGTAGGAGGTTGTCCCTCCACGTGTTATGGCAGATCTTCAGACTGCATATAACCTCATTTGAACCCCCAAATCAGGCAGGCTTCATCCTTGCTTGAGAGGTGACTATTAAGCGATGCGAAGTGATTCAGCTGAGGATGTATGTTGAGGATGGGGTCGAGACAAGGCTTAGAACCGGGTCTTCCTCTTCCGGTCTAGTGTTCCTTCTACCATCCCAAACTGCTCTGCAAGGGATAGCGAAGGCCTCATAACCCTGGAGACGCACAGAAGCCAAGGAGGACCTAGATGTTCTGGCATGTCTCCTAACATAAGGCTTCATTGTTCAGAGGAGCCCCAAGCTTGTGTCCGGTAACATTCTTCCCGACCAAATTCTAACAGTTCTTGGGCTGAGCCCCGTTCGGTCTGGGGTGGAGCAAACCATCTCTCACGCTCTCTTTAAATCCGAGAACTCTGGAAGGGCAGACATGGCCACCTCTAGGTGATCCAACAGTCTCTACAAACCGAGCTTGCACTAGGAAGCTCGTGGCCCAGTTGTTGGTTGGTTTAGAAGAAAAAAGAACGCAGTGCAGGCTGGTAAAGAGACAGACAAGTAGGCAGACAGAGAGACTGAGAGAAAAAAGGAAAAGTGGATGGATGAGAGAGAAAGAGATGGATAGGAGACAGACAAAGTCAAGGATAAAGAGAGGCATCCGTGTTAGATAAAATGGAACAATAGGTGAAGACGATCGATGATAGACAAAGAGATGGTGAGACTAGAGAGAAAAATGTAGAGATAATAGAGGAAAAATCAAAAGACAGACAGACAGATAGATAGATAGAGGGATAAATAGATGAATGGATGGATGGATGGATAGACTAACATTGTCCTCAGTGCTAGAAACATAAGCGTATAAGACTGTCACTGTACTAAAGATATTTCACTTCCCATGGAAGCAGACAGCCTATGGAATGAGCTCTTGTTTAGAGGTTAGGCAATAAGCTAGAAATCAGGCTGCTTCTTCAGTGCCTTTTCAGCTTTGGGCAAGTCGCTGCTGTTCTCTCTCTTGGCTTCCTCATCTCCAAAAGGAGGCCTTTGGAGTAACTTCTAAGTCAAATGAGGCTGGAGTCGCACAATCTAGGAGAAGGAAGGAATCCCAGAGACCATCCTGTTCCATGCCTGTATGACCCTCCCTCTGACTGCAGCCTTAGAGGCAGCCTCTTCAGCTTTCTCCAAAAATCAGCTCACTTGGTGAAGCCCAGTATCAAAGCTACGAGGGATGTGAGGTAGCCTCTAACTTGACTACTTTACTTTAGAGTCCAAGAAACTGAGGCCCATTGAGGATACGTGATGTGCCAAAGCTGCCAGGATCTCAACAGGCCCTGGGCCAAGCCAGCAGGATCCAGGTTCTTTGCAGAGGAGCCACTGTGGGTGTTAACGGGTTCCCTCTCAACCTCAGCTCCTGCTGGGGTCCAAGACAACTAGGTTTTTGTCTCTGTTTCCAGCTCCAACATGCTGGCTGGTCCTGATGAAATAAGTCAGCTTTGTGCTAGGTAAAACATTCCCCAATCTGGATGAAGGTGAGAGAAACTGGACCCAGCCAGGAACCTGAGCAAGCTTTCTGGGCAGAGCGGGCCCAGTCAGGGATGTGGAGAAGGGAATGGCCCAAGTGGCTCCTTTTAGAGCTCCTGGGGTCAGGAGCTGTTGATAAGCAAGGCAGAGGGCATGGGCTGAGCATGGCAACACCACAAGGGACAACTCCAGAAGGCCCTTTGTGTCTGGAGGCCTCCCAGGGTCCTGGTGCTCATTAGCAGTTCTGGTCCTGGAAGGATCCAGAACAGAGGCCAGACCTTCATGTTCTCACAGATTGCCTTTGGAGTCACTCATGTCCTGGCAGCTGCCCAGCTCCACCATTCCCAGGCATGGCAGGAGATCTCCTGCCTAGACGACCCACTCTGAGTCTCCCCAAGATGTTTGGAGGAAGGGCTAAAAGCAGAGTTCAGAATGAGGTCCCCTCCCAATGCACAGCTTCCTGTGACATCATGGAAGAGTCTGCCATTAGCCTGACTTCATGTACACTGACTCTTTGTCCCTGAAGGTCAACTAGGTGGAAGTGTACCCTCAGCAGTGTGGGCACAGTCTGAGATGAGAAACCCTGTTTCTGGTCCATCTAGAATATGTCCTGGCAGGGGCAAAGGACCACTCCTGCTACAGGGGAGGGAGACAAGAGGGTTGCTATCCACTGGGTCACAAAGAAGCAGAATGGGCACTCTGTTCATCACTGTTCCCACAGGAGCTCCTCAGCTCTGGCAGCTGGCACAATGTTGCCTGCTGGTCTTTCTTTGGGTCTTGTCAAGGGGATCATGTCCCGGTAGAGAATTGCCCCATAGGGGATGTACTGGCGGCTCTGATGGATTATAAGTCTTAAGCAAAAAAGACTTGGGCATGGGTACATGAAAGGTGATTCCAAATGTCCAAAGGATTCTCATGTAGAATTGCAAATCTCAGAGACCCAGTAAGAAGGGACATGAGCAGAATCTAGTCCATCGCCAGGTGGTCAGCATTCTGGACTGAACCACCACCTCAGGGGTTATTGGGTTCCCCTGGGGAGTTTTCATTGGTGCTTCTACAAAACCAAGATTTGCCTCTTTGCAAACTTGCAGGAGGCCTAAAAGGGAGGACCCAGTAACATGGAAAGAGCACTGAAGTAAATGAGTTTCAGGAGAAAATAGACAGTAAAAGTAGAAGAGTGGGGGGCCTCAACCTCCCCCTTTCAGATCTAGATAAATGGAACTAAAAAAAAAACAAGAAAGAAGTAAAGGAAGTGAATGAAATTTTATAATTTAGAACTAAAAGATATCTGGAGAAAATTGAAAGGAATATACCTTTTTTTTTTTTCAGCAGAACACATGACCATGTGTTAGGACAACATTTCACAGCTAAATGAAGAAAAGCAAAAATAATAAATGCATCCTTTTCAGGTCATAATGTAACAAAAATTATAATCAATAAGGGTCCATATAAAGTCACTTAAAATGAATTAGAAACTAATTTAATGCTAAAACAGGGGTTGGTCAAAGAACAAATTATAGACATAATCAAGAGTTTGATTAAGGAGAAAAACGATGAGGAGAAAAAATATCAGAATTTATGGGATACAGACAAAGCAGTAATTAAGTGAAATTTTATATCTCTAAATGCTTACATCAGTAAAATAGAGAAAAAGTAGATTGATGAATTGGGTATCCAACTGAAAAAAAACCCCTAGAAAAAGAACAAATTAAAAATCCCCAATTAAAGACCACATTGGAGTTCTTAAAAATCAAAGGAGAAATTAATAAAATTGAAAGTAAAAGAACTAACAAATGAGACTAGGAGGTTTTATGAAAAAAATATGAGAGCATTAGTTATTTTGATTAAAAAAGGAACAAATAAATAATCAGTATCAAAAATGAAAAGGGTGATCTCACCACCAATGGGGAAGAAATTAAAGCAATCATTAGGAGCTATTTTACCCAATTATATGATAATAAATCAGAAAATTTAAGTGAAATGGATGAACATATAAATTGCCCTCATTAACAAAAGAAGAAATAGGATGCTTAAATAATCCCATCTCAGAAAAAGAATTTGAACAAACCATCAATGAACTCCCTAAGAAAAATTCTCAGGGCCAGATGGATTCACAAATAAATTCTATCAAACATTTAAAGAACAATAAATACCTCAATGCCATACCTATCAAACTACTAAAAAACCCTTTTTTATACAATTAGAAAAAATATAATAAAGTTCATCTGGGAAGACAACAATCAAGAATATCAAGGGAAATGATGAAAAAAATGTAAAGGATGTGGGTCTAGCAGTACCAAACTGTACTATAAAGTAGTGATCATCAAAACAATATCAATAATATGGTATGAAAAATATAGTAATGACTAAGAGACAGAAGGGTGAATCAATGGAACAGCTAAGGATAAATGACCTCAGCAAGCTAGTATTTAATAAATCCCAAGATCCCAGCTTTTGAGACAAGAACTCATTATTTGACAAAAACTGCTGGGAAAATAGAAAACAGTATGGGAAAAATTAGGTTTAGATCAACTTCTCATACCCTATACCAAGATAAATTCAAAATGGGTAAATGACAATATAAAGAGTAAAATCATAAATAAATTAGGTAAACATAGAATAGTATACCCCGGGGGGAAGCTGGGTAGCTCAATGGATTGAGAGCCAGGCCTAGAGATGGAAGGTCCTAGATTCAAATCTGGCCTCAGACACTTCCCAACTGTGTGACCCTGGGCAAGTCACTTGACCCCCATTGCCTAACCCTTACCACTCTTCTGCCTTGGAACCAATACACAGAATTGATTCCAAGATGGAAGGTAAGGGTTTAAAAAAAGAGAATAGTATACCTGTCATATCTGTGGGAAAGGAATTTAGGACCAAAGGAGATAGAAAACATTAGATAGGGATGCCCTTCTATTGGGGAGTGGCTGATCACATTGTGGTATCTGTTGGTGATGGAATACTATTGTGCTGAAAGGAATGATGAACTGGAGGAATTCCATGTGAAAGGAACAGAACCAGGAGAACATTGTACACAGAGAATGCTACATTATGGCATAATCAAATGTAACAGACTTTTCTACTAGCAGCAGTGCAGTGATCCGGGAGAATCCAGAGGAATTTTGGAGAAAGAATGTATCCACATTCAGAGAAAGAACTGTGGGAGCAGAAATGCAGAAGAAAAACATAGGATTGATCATGTGATTCAGTGGGGATAGGAATGTGGTGAATAACATGGAAATAGGTTTTGAACAATGATACATGTATTACCCAATGGAATTGGTTATCAGATCTGAGAGAGGGGAGGGAAGAGGGATGGGAAAAATCATCAGTCATGTAACCATGGAAAAATATTCTAAAGAAATGAAAAAAAAAACCAATAAATACCAATACTACACAAACTATTTGGGAAAATAACCAAAAAAATTCTACCAAAATATTTTTATGAAACAAATATGGTGCTGTTATATAAGCCAAGAAGAGCAAAAACAGAGAAAGAAATTTACAGGTCAATTTCATTAATGAATATAGCTGCAAAAGTTTTAAATAGAATGCTAGCAAGGAGATATATAGCAATATACGACAAGGATCATTCACTATGACCACATGAAATTTATGCCAGAAAGGCAGGGCTGGTTTAATAGTAGGAAAAGTATTAGCATAACTGACCATATCAAATAACAAAACTAACAGAAATCACCTGATTATCTCAATAGATGCAGAAAAAGCTTTTGACAAAATATAACACCCATTCCTATTAAAAACAGTAAAAAGCCTAAGAATGAATAGGCCATTCTTTCAAATGATAAGTAGTGTCTCCCTAAAGCCATCAGCCTTAATGGAGAAAAGTTAGAAGCCTTCCCAATAAGATCAGGAGTGAAGCAAGGATGTCCATTATCACCACTACTATTTAATATTGTGTCAGAAATACTAACTGTAGTAATATGTAACTAAAAAGAAATTGAAGGAATTAATGTAGGCAACGAGGAAACCAAACTAACACTCTTTGAAAATGACGTAATGATATGCTCAGAGAACCCTAGAAAATCAACTAAAAAGCTAGTGGGAATAATAACTTTAGCAAAGTTTCAGGATATAAAATAAAGCCACATAATTATCAGCATTTAGAAAGAGACAGTCCGCTTAATAGCTGGGAATCTACTTCCTAAGATAAACCCAGGAATTATATGAACACAATTACAAAACATTCCACACAAATAAAGTCATATATAAGCAATTGGGAAGATATTCATTGCTCATGGGTAAGCCCAAGCTAATATAATAAAAATGACAATTCCACCTAAATTAATTTACTCAAATTGTCAGTGTTATACAAGCCAAACTACCAAATAATTGTTTTCTACTAGTACTAGGAAAAAAATTCATCTGGAAGCACTGTGTAACTGGAATCTGAACCCCAGAACTGTAATTCCCAGCATCCCCCTCTCCTCACATTACAGGATGATGTAGGCTGGATTTAAATTTTGGGTAGCCCCACCTCTGGCTCTCTCTTCTTGTGATCACAGGCAGCTGTGGACACGGACCTTTTGAGAGCCAGGAGAACTTACTCACGTGGATTTACTTTTGTTAGATTTTTATACTTCCATTTCCTTTTCATTCCTTCTACTTCAAGTGATTATTAATAAACTTTATAAAATTAATACCTGGAGTGTTGGACATTAATTTAGATCTTACAGAACAAAAGGTTAAGAATATCAAGAGAATTAATGAAAAAAATGTGAAGGAAGAGGGCTCAGCAGTACAAGATCTCACACTGTGCTATCAAGTAGCATTCATTAAACCAGTCTGTTGCTGGCTAAGAAATAGAATGGTGGATCAATGGAATAGATTAGATATACAATCTACAGGGATAAATGACTGTAGCCATCTAGTGTCTGATAAACACAAAGAACCCGGCTTTGGGAATAAGAACTCACTATTTAACAAAAACTGCTGGGAAAACTGGAAAATGGCATGGCAGAAATTAGGCATAGACTAATATCGCATGCCCTTATACCAAGGTAAAATCAAAATGAGTATATGATTTAGATATAAAAGATGATACCATGAATAACTGAGGGGAGCATAGAATACTTTACCTGGCAGATCTTTGGAGAAGGGAAGAACTTATGAACAAGTAAGAGCTAGAGATCATTATAAAATATAAAATGAATAATTTTCATTACATTAAATAAAAAAAAACTTTTGCAGAAACAAAATCAATGCAACTAAGATTAGAATGGAAACAACAAACTGGGGAAAATTTTTTTACAACAAATTTCTCTGATAGAGGTCTCATTTCCCTGATCTATAGAGAACTAAGTCAAGTTTATGAGAATACAAGTCATTCCCCAACTGACCAATGAACAAAGGATCAAAATGATGAAAAGCAATTTTCAGATGAAGAAAAACAAATTCAGAATCACAAGACAAAATGTTCTAAATCCCTCTTAATTAGAGAAATGCACATTAAAACAATTCTGAGGAACTATCTCACATGTTGGAGATGTGGCAAAATGGGGACACTAATGCATTCTGGGGGCAATTTGGAACTATGCCCAAGGGCTCTAAAACTGTGCATACCTTTTGATCTTATAATACCACTACTGGTTCTGTACCCCAAAGATATTTTGAAAAGAGTGGGGAAAGGACCCACTTGCACAAAATATTTCTAGCAGTTCTTTTTGTGGTGGCAAAGATTTGGAAATAGAGGGGATGGAGAATTCCTAAACAGATTGTGATGTGTGATGGTGATGGAATACCATTGTGCTCTAAGAAATGATCAGCAAGATGATTTCAGAAAAAAAAACTGGAAAGATCTGCAGGAACTGATGCAGAGTGAAATAAACAGAACCAGGAGAACATTGTACATAGTAGCAGCAATATTGTATGACGATCAACTGTGAAAACTCGGCTACTTCAGCAATGCAATGCTCTAGAACATTTCTGAAGGACTCATGATGGGGAATGCTCTCCACCTCTGGAGAAAGACAGGCATCAAAGCCAACTATCTTCCACATCAGTGGGTTTATGTCTTTCATTTTGGCATTTTGGTCTTGTATGAGTGCTCTTACTACAGAGCCCAATGTGGAAGTGTGTTTTACATGACAATACATGCATGGACTAGACCAAGTTGCTGACCATCTCCAAGTGGGGGAGGAAACGGAGGGAGGGAGATGGTTTGGATCTTATAATTTTAGAAAATGTATATTGAAAATTAGTATGACATATAATTGGGAAAAGAAATAGCTTTGAATAAGAAAAAGAAAGTGCTCAGGGTCTTAAGGTTGACCCTCTTTGGGTTCTAATGTTGTCACTAGCATGAAGACTTCAGAAAACCAATTCCCCCCAGAGGCTTCTGTAACTGAACCATTAGGGGTTGGACTACAGGTCCTGTGAGGGTCTGTGATTGCTCATTGGGTCCTGAGCTAGTAAGTGGATCAAAGTGCTGCTGTGTGTCCTCTTTAGTGTCTGACAGCAGCATGACTTTGAAAAAATGTGTCTTATTTCCCCAGCCAGAGTAGGACAGCTCTGGGGAGTCTGGTCACCTGGGTCACTTTCTGTGTGTGTGTGTGTGTATGTGTGTGTGTGTGTGTGTGTGTGTGTGTGAGAGAGAGAGAGAGAGAGAGAGAGAGAGAGAGAGAGAGAGAGAGAGAGAGTATGTGGATGTGGATGTGGATGAGAGTGTGTGTGTGTGTGTGTGTGTGTGTGTGTGAGAGAGAGAGAGAGAGAGAGAGAGAGAGAGAGAGAGAGAGAGAGAGAGAGAGAGTATGTGGATGTGGATGTGGATGAGAGTGTGTGTGTGTGTGTGTGTGTGTGTGTGTGTGTGTGTGAGAGAGAGAGAGAGAGAGAGAGAGAGAGAGTATGTGGATGTGGATGTGGATGAGAGTGTGTGTGAGTGTGTGTGTTTGTGTGTGTGTGTGTGTGTTCCTTGAGAGAACCTCTTACTCTGGGCTGGGATGTGCATAGCTGGACATCTGAGGCCATGGGCAGTGATAAGTCTGTATGGAAAGGTCATTGGGACACATATTCCTGGCCGAACAGTCTGAGCCCTCTGCATTCTCATGTTCACGAGGTCAAGAACCCCCACCCCAAAAAAACCCAGAAAGCATTGTCATTTCTGTGCCCCCTGGATGTTCATTGTGACTAAAGACATATGTGGATCTTTACGCTGTCTGCAGGCAGTTGGGGTGCCAGAATGCTGGGCTTAGAATCAGGAAGACTTGAGTTCAAATTTGACCTCAGGCGCTTACAAGCTGTGTGACCTTGGGCAAGTGACTCAACCTCTGTTTGCCTGCGTTTCCTCATCTCCCAGGATGTTTGGGAGGATCAGATGAGTTAGTGGTTTTTAGCACAGGGGCTCGCATGTTGTAAATGCTTAATAAATGTTTATTCCCTTTGCTGTTCCTCTTCATGCATATCCAGGGCTATGCTGGAACCAACTCATAGCAGCCCATCGTTAAATGTTCAGAGTGAGCATTTTATAGTTCAGAAATTGGCCAATCATGACTTGGCTTGCTGATGAAGACTGAGCTGTTACCAACAGTGCAGATTAAACTTATAGGTGTGTTGTGTGCGTTCCCAGAGTGGGATGTTAACCCTTCACCGGCACTCTCCTGTATATATCCTCAGGGTCACCGTTACACCGTAGCCAGCTGCCTAGAGTTGGTTTCTCAGTTTGTGTACAAACAAGTGTGCTCCTGTGACTAAAGAAAATGGGTCACGTAAGATTAATCGCTGATCACATTAACTTCACATATGGGGAAGTCCATTCACATGCACATTGGAATAAATATGCATCCGCCATGACATATCTAGAACACGAACAAATTCCACACTGACATTAGTGGCTCTGACATAAAGAAGGACAGCCCATAAGTTGTATATCTGTAAATAGATCTCTAGTACCAGAGGATATATATGTATGTATATAAATACCATGTGACATATGTAAATGTGTACCAATAACAGATATGTACACATGTAGCATAATAACCATTTAATCCACTAATATAGATAGAAAGGAGAGAGTTAACATACCAAGCATTAACAGACAGGGACAGAGTAGTTTAGGGTGGAAAAGGGAATGTTGTAACTAGAGAGGTAACATAGGGACAGAATAAACCAGATTTCATTTAGATACAAGTTACTATATATATAATTGTTATGAATTGTTACATTGGAATTAGTATTACATAAGGCATAGAATAATTCAGTTTTACTTGAGAGTTAAATTTTATATTGATTGCAATAGGAATAACCTTTGTGTTGAGAAATTGTTATATTGTAAAACATTTTTGGCACATAATCCTAACCCTCTTCCCACAACTCAGTTTTAGAATAAGATAGGAACTTGGATTAGCAAATAGACATATTAGGATAAGATTTATTATTTTGGGAGGGGGGAAGTTATATGGGAACAAGAAGTAACATAGATTAGAATAGACATAGAAGGTAACTGGTGTGGGCCAAGGTGGTACCACACGAACAATAGGAAATAGAGGATGCATGACAGAGACTGGCACATAAGAAAAGTGCCAGGCTGAAGAGTGTGTGAAACTGATCACCTTGATGGGGGAGGGGCCCCAAAGGATTGGAATCTGGAGAAGAGTAGAAGACTCTGGCTGGTGGAGGAGTTGGTCTCTCAGTTTTGAGAAGTTGAAGAGAGAAAGTGGAAAAAGACTTTCTCTTGAGGGTTACTCACTTTCCCTGCTGGTGACTGGAAATCTTCCCTCCCCCCCCCCCCAACATTTCCCAACTGAAAAGACTATTGAAGAAGAAACCTGAGAAAGGCATTTTAAATCTCTGTCTGAATTTACCCTGTTGCCCTGAGTCTGATCTGTGGTCAAGGGGTCAAACCCAGGGTGAGTCAACTTGACTTTCTCTCAGGGGACTCAGGCTGCCAAGGCCTGAGTTCTCCCCAAACTCAAGGAGGGAGGAAAAGGGTTTTAGATAGAGGCAGGGACCCTTTTTCCCCACTTTCCTCTCCCATTCTTTCCTTGATAGTTTTTCCTTTGTATTATCCTGATTGCGTTAAATTGACATTAAATAGTTATCTTTTCCCCGATCTGTGAATCAAGTATGAGTGAGCAGATCAAGGGGAGACCCTCTGGGCTTGAGCAGTGGAGGGGGGACAAGAGCAAATCTGGGAGAGCAGCCTTAGCTAAGGAGGGAAGCAGAAGGGGGAAAATCTTCAAAACCCTCTCTTCTCTCTATGAGCCAATCTTAAATATCGGCTGTCTCTCCTGAACCCTGCTTTGAGAGGAGAGGTCTCCACTCTTCTCCTCTCTCTCTATACTGATTTAACCATCCCTGGAATACACTCCCAGAACCAAATGAACTGGGATGGGCCAAGAGATTTCTATGGATCATGTCCTCCTGGTTCATAAATCCCTGTTACCCAGAATTCAATGACTAAGAAACTGGAGGATCCCAACCAGGGGGTGACCAAAGGGACTGACATGCCCTTAGATGTCATTTTCTCTGCCATCATCTGGCTTTGGAAGCCTCAGTTCACACAAAGGGAACCCAGTACTCCATGGAAGACCACCTTGACATAAGACTTGAGTCAAGGGGGACCCATTTCCCGTTGAATGCATCGATGCTTTTCTCCCTCCTCAAGCAATGGCCTTGTATGTTCATGAAGTGTTTTTACAAGTTGGGGTGAGAAACATGATGCCCCAACCTCATGAACATGACTTGCTGTCACTTTCCCTCTCTATGATTCATGGGTATGTTCCCTGGTCAAGATGGAGCTGTACTCCATCTGGGTTTGGGGAGTACTAATGTCCCATTTCTTGAGGTGAGAGAAATTTTACCCCAAATTCATAACATCTGAGCCAAAAGGATTCATTGGCCAGGAGAGGTGATATTCCCTGGAAAATCGTGAAAATGGCCCACAACAGGATTATCGCCCTGTACCTGTCACCATCTTCTGTGATCAGCTGCTAAAAGGCAGGAGTTCTAACAATGACGGGAATTCTGAATGCATGGGAGGAAAGTGAGGGAAGGAGTTTGGGGGCCATTCATTTAATTGGACAGTTAACCCTATGCAAACATTTGGAAAAATCATTTGGTCTTTTTCCTTTCAACTGTGAACCTGGGGTGAGGGTGATGGACTGTGAATTGGTCCAGCCATTCAGGAAAGCAATTTGGAATTGCTTGAAGACAGTGACTTAGATGCCCGTCCCGTTTGGCAGAGCACTGCTGGCCTTGGAGATCAGCAGTAAAAGAGAAGCCAGTAATCAGGACCTAGAAAAGCAGCTGATGCCCACTGGCTGGAGAATGGGTGAACAGAGTTTGCTGTGTGCAGAAGATACGGGACTCTTACTGTCCCATGAGAGATGATGCCCTGGAACAATCCGGAGACACAGGCCAAGACTTTCCTGCAAGGCTGCCATGGGAAGGAAGCAAGGCACCCCATGAATACAATGCTGTCTATGGAGAGGCCGGCCCAGAGCCTGAGAGCTGGGGAGCCGCAATGGCCGAGCTTGTCCCAGAATCAGAAGAGATAAGGAGACGTGCTTCTCTTCCTCAGCTCCTCTGGCGACAGAACACGGCACAAGCGCGTATCGAACTCTTCTCTATTGGTTAGTTTGTGAGATTTGTTTTTTCGTTCTTTGTTATGAGGTCTGATTCTCCGGGCAAAATTGGTTTGGGCATAACAATGATGAAAAAGTTGTGTGCATGCTCAGGAGTAGGTATGTGTCCAGCACGACACAGGTGAATATTCCCATAGAGAAGTGGATCTCTACACACTTGGTACCTCTCTGAACACACTCAGAAAGAAGAAAAGAATCGGACGCCGTCCTTTGGAGGAACTTGCCAGGCCATGTTCTTTCTCCCTTCCTACTATCTCTCCAATATGGCCTCTCTTCTCCTCTGACCCTGCCTCAACCCTGGGGCAGACCCTCTTCACCCCACACCTGGACGATGGCTAGAGCTGCTGGGGAGGGGAGTGTCTGCCTGCCTCCAGGCTCTCCTCACTCCAATCCGACCTCTACTCAGTCACTAGAATGATTTTCCTAAAGTGTTGGCTGACCATGTCACCCTCTATTCAACAAACCCCAGGGGTTCCTCCCTGTGACCCTCTGTTTGGCATTCAAAGCTCTTTGTTATCTGCCTGCTTCTCCCTTCCAGGCTTCTTACACTTCCCAAAGCATAAGCAGCAATCCAGCTCCAGTGACCTCTTTGCCATTTCCCCCCATGGCTCATCTCCAGATATTTTCGCTGGCTGTCCCCATGCTGTATTCCAGGCTCTCCTTTCCCACCTCCTCCTCGTGGATTTTCTGCCTTCCCTGAAGATTTTCCTTCATGGAGGAGGCTCTTTCTGCCCTCCTTTCCTCCTCCCCCTGCCCAGTGCCTTCTCTTGGAGATTTCCTCCAATTTATAGCCCAATGAAATCTATCCCTGTCTTATCCCACCTAGCTGTGTGCATGCGAGGGTCTCCTCCATGATCATGGTGGCCCTTGATGGTGTGGGCCTTCATTGAACCCCCAGCCTTGCACCATGCCTGACCCACCCTTGGGCAGTCTGATGATTGCCTGCTGGCCCACAGACTGGTCATCATGAATGAGCAATTCTAAAGGAAGGTACTGAAAGCAAGTGGGAAATAATTTCATCCTCCAATGCCTCCTCCCAGCATGGAGGGAGCCCTGGGCTCCCGGAGGCTGAGGCAGTGGGCCCCAAGCCCTGCCAGGTTCAAGTTGACCCACTGGGCACACAGGAGAGACCTGGCTAAGCTGCCCTGGGAGGCTCTGGGTCACTAAGGGGGGGAGCCCTGCACTAGAGGAAGGCTTATCCACCCGGGAGAAAGCAGAGGCCCTTTGCATGCCGAAGGAGAATGGGATGTTTATGGGTTTCTATCAAGTCCTTTGAGTAGACATCTCCTCCTACTGTCCAGAGGCCAATTTTCTTGGGGGAAAAAAGATAATCATCAGTTATTTGCAATCTCAGGCTTGACTAGAATCTAGGATCCCAGACCCACAGTTCCCCCTGATTTTCCAGGTGAGGACATTGAGGCCTACTTCAAGCTACTTGTTTGACCTCACAGATGACGAGCAGAAGAGGAGAAATTGGAACCCAGGTCCCCTGGCTCCAGGATCATGCCTTTTTTTCCCACCAGAACCTGCCAGTGATGGGGAACTCACTACCTCTTAAGACAGCAACTGTAATTTTCATTCAGTTTTTTCCAGCAGCCAGCCTCAATCTGGCTCTCATATTATTCACCCACTAGTCCTCATTTGTCCTTTGGGCTCAAATAGAAGAAGCTATTGAGAGGTAGCTATTGGGTTCCATGAATAGAGAGCCAGGCCCAGAGATAGGAGGGGCTGGGTTCAAATCTGGCATCAGTGACCAGTGATCCTGGACAAGTCCCTGACCCCGCTGGCTAGCCCTCGCCGCTCTTCTGCTTTGGAACCACCACACGGTACCGATTCTAAGTCAGAAGCGAAGCGTGTTTCCCCCAAAGATCCCCAAACTGATGCATTCTCTTGACCCCTCTTGGTCCGCCAGAGGATTGGGCCAGCAGCTACTTGGTAATTGGCCTGCCCTCCTGCTGGCACGGGCAACGTCCCGCTCCACTTCCAGCCAGCCTCGTTAATCCTTTGGTCAATCCATTGGCCAGCCCAGAATATGCTGACGCAGCAGCACGCTGGCCTCCCTCTAACCGCACAGAAATGGGGTTCTGGTCTTAAAGAGAAATTTGTGCCTGCCTGGGGTCTCCCCGGTCCTCTCCCTGCCTGGAGCCGCCTCCACACACCTCCACGGAGGGAGGAAGCGAGTGCCCTGACTGAGGGCATCATCTCCTTCCACAGGCCGTAAATCACGAGCGAATTTGTAGGGACAAATGGAGGCTGCCCGCCTGCCAGGTTCCAGGCCTGGACTCTGCGAGCTTGCAAATTCATTATTGGAAAAGGAGTCGGCCAGTACAGGTCCGGGAGAGCGAGCGAGCCCTGGCCAGGGCCGGGGTCCCCCGGATCTGGGCCACACACCCCTGATGGTGGTGGGTGTGGACCCCCCGGAAGGCTCAGTTATTCCATGGGGGGCTGGCAGGGCTCCTTGGAGGGGTGGGTGGCCTCTCACCTGGGAAGATGCCAGGGGAAGGCCCCAGCGTCCAAGGAAATCCAGCCCCCTTCCCTCCTGCTGGGTCATGGTGGCCTCATTCCCTCCCAGGGGGCCGGCTCTTGGCCAGTGACTCCCAGATCCCAGGACTCAGATCTCCAGGGCCGCCTCTCATTTCCCTTCTGAGATCCCCCTTCCCTGGCCAAGTACCACTGGACACCCAGAGCCCTCTCAATCTCAGACCTCCAAGAGGACTCGTGATCTCTGCCCATGTCCACCACTCACCTCCTCACCTGGTGATTCCTGCCCGGGGCACGGCCATCCGCCAGTCGCCACCTCCTCTTCGGCTCGAGTCTCCCTCCCACCGCAGACATGGCATTCGTTCCGAGTTTTCTGGGTGCCGGGAACGCGGGGTCCCAGGATGTGGGCCCAGAGATAATCTGCACCCCCCCTCACCCTTCCCCAGCCAGTCTACTGCCAAGGCTCATCAACTCCCCTCCACGAGGGCTCTCCCAGGGCCGCTCCTCTCCTGGCCATCTCCTCTCCCCTAGACTGCTGGAAGGGCGCCATCCATCCCGTCAGCTTCCTCCTCCGTCCGCACTGCGGGAGGTTTAGCCGAGGTCAGGACTCGATCCTTCGGGGAAGGAGCACGAAAGACTCATTTTGATTGGACAGAATATTCCCCAGATAAGCCATTGGGGCTGAACCTGGGAGTTGACCACTGGCTCCACCATGGAAAGGCCAATGGGAACACCGACCTGGCAGTCTCTCCCCGGTGGGTCCCACCAGACTCATCCTGCCTCTTCCTTCTCTCCAAGGCACAGGCACCAAATGGAAGCCTCAATCGGGGGCTGCTTCTCGCCCTGCCCGCCCTCTCCCTCGGTGCAGAGCAGGGAAAACCTCCCAGGATTCTCCCATCTCTGTTCCCAGCCAGAGGCAGCGTCTGGGATGGCACCGTCTTTTCTGAGGCTGCCATTTTGGCCGGGTGAATGAGGCGCTCATTGCCTTCTGGACAATCGCATCACTGCAGTCAGGGCTCAGGGCTACCCTGTCCTCTCTGGGGCTCCGGGGCTCCCTAGCTGACTCGAGGCTCTGTCTGGCTCCTTCTTCTTGACTTTCCTCCATGCCAGGCTCCAGGCTGAATTCTTCTCCCCCATCACTGGGCCCTGGGCCTTCTCTTCTTTCTCTAATCACTTGGTGGTCCGTCAGCTCCCCTGGGCTTGATTATCACCCTCAAGATTCCCCCTACCTGCATCCCATCTGCCTATCCTTTGTATCCCTTGGTGCTCACTGAGCCCCTGGGGGCAGGGACGGCTTCATGCTGGCCTTTCTGTCCCGGGCAGCCCGCACAGTGCGTGGCACTCCAGGGGGCTCCGTAAGAGCTTGTTGAGGTAAGCTATGGAACTAGGAACACTTGCACTGGGCTGAATTAAAGGGAGGGCTTTGGGGCCCGAGGCAGCCCCTTGCCTCCTCTGTTAAAGATGGCGGAGGGCCTGGATGGCCTCTCCTCTCTCTGGTCCACGATGTGAGCTGATACGGAGGCCTCCCCAGGCCCATTGCTTGGGAGAGGCCTGGGCCGGACCTGTTTGGATCCCGCTTTCCCCTCCCAGGGCTCGCGTTACTAGACGAGAGCAGCGCGGAGCCTGGATGCCTCTTCTCCGGCCGGCCATCGTCTCACTGCAAGAAGCCGTCTGGTTCATCCTAGCACAGAAGTGCTAACAGAGCGCTAATACCGTTTGGCCTGGACAGGCGAGCACCTCCGGCCAAGACTGCTGGGCGCCTGCCGGCCAACAGCTCCGTGGCCAGCCAAGCAGCGAGGTGGAAAATCCGTGTCTCTCTGCTGGCTCCCAGAAGCGAGTTAAAAACATAAAGAAATTAGGCTACAAGAAGACGGCTTTACACGTCGAAATAATAGACATTCCAAAGGAGTCCGTTCAGAGGAGCCGGAAGAGCCCCCCTGGGCCCCCGGACTGGCCCTCGGAATCTTGGGACCTTGAGGAAATGGCATCGAGGCTCCAGCCCAGGTCCCCCCTCTGGAAGATGGAGATGGAAGAAGGAGATGCCTGGCGTCTCCTTTCACCTAGGTCCTTCCCTTCTCTCGGCTTTGGTTTCCCACTGTGAAAAGGAAGCTCCATTGTATTAGCATCACCTACCCTCCATGCACCTCCAGGAGAAATGGAGTCCTCCAGAGATAGATGCGCAGCTGAAGAGCTTCACCCACTGCAGGCTCGCTGGGAATGCCTAGAACATCCAGGGCTAAGGGGGCCAAGGGAGCCCTTCCCCCTTTCCCAAACCCCAGGGAGGGAGGGAAGGAGGGGATGGAGGGTCCTAAGGGATGCTGGGTACAAAGTCTGCCCTGAATCTCTCAAGGGGTGATCGGCTTTGGAAATGTCCTGAAAATGTTCTCTTTTCCCCCATCATTAATCACCCAGTTGAGGCTACCTCTTACTTCTTCATGCAAGCTTCTTGTCATTCTCTGATGCCGGCTCTTTTCTTTGGACTCATTTTCTCCTCCCTGAACCTCAGTTTCCTTCTCTGTAAAATGAAGAATTTGAACTCAGTCACCATCCAGCTCTCAATCTTAAAATCACATGTGAATCTGCATGAGTAAGGGAAGGGAGACTCTTTCTTGGGTTTGGGGTCCTGGGATCCAACGTTAGTCCCCTTACATTGGACCCTGAGCTCCTTGAGAATAATCATATGGACAATAATAACACAACCCACCATCACTACATGTTTATGTGTTCAGAAGCCATGTTCCTATTTGTTAACCTGATGTCTAGAAGGAACCCAAATACTGATGGATGGATGGATAGATGGATGGTGGATGGATGGATGGATGGTGGATGAATGGATGGTGGATGGATGGATGGATGGATGGATGGTGGATGGATGGATGGATGGATGGATGGTGAATGGATGGATGGATGGATGGATGGATGGTGGATGGATGGATGAATGGATGGATGGATGGTGAATGGATGGATGGATGGATGGATGGATGGTGGATGGATGGATGGTGGATGAATGGATGGTGGATGGATGGATGAATGGATGGATGGATGGTGAATGGATGGATGGATGGATGGATGGATGGTGGATGGATGGATGGTGGATGAATGGATGGTGGATGGATGGATGGATGGATGGATGGTGGATGAATGGATGGTGGATGGATGGATGGATGGATGGATGGATGGTGGATGGATGGATGGTGAATGAATGGATGGTGGATGGATGGATGGATGGATGGATGGATGGATGGTGGATGGATGGATGGATGGTGAATGGATGGATGGATACAGAGTTTGGCATTTTCTAATTCAGAAGAGGCAAGATGTGGACTCAGAGGACTTTTGTTCTGAATCCAAATGATTCCTTATGGCCTGGGTGACTCTAGAACTATGGGCCTCAGTTTCCTGATCTGTAAGACAAGCTTGTACCTGTCAGAGCTCGGATCTGCATGGTCTGCTGACTGCAAATAGATGGCCATTCTGTCCCCTGGCCCCTTGTGTCAGATTTGGGTAGTCAATCAATAGTTATTAGAAGTAGGTATTATGGGCCAGGCCTGATGCCAATGAAGCAACCAGGCCAAAGTCAGTCCAGCTCCAGACTCATGGGGGAGATCATATGCCAACAGACATATCCAGAGCAAACTACAGGCTGGGAAATAGGTGGTAACTGAGAGGGAAGACACCAGAGTGCACAGGGATTGTTCGGATGGTATCCTATGGGAACTCGGAGTCTAGTTGGCACTTAAAGGACGCTGGGAGGTCAGTGGTTGGAGTGGAAGAGGGGGAATGTCCAAAGGCCTGAGGGACAGGCAGAGAAAATGCTCAGGGCTGCAATATGGAGGGCCTGATTTGTAGGGACAGCTAAAAGGCCGGGGTCACTGGATCCAAAAGCGTGTCAGGGAGAAAAGACTAAGGAACCTGGAAAGGGAGGAGGGGCTGGGTTATGAAAGGCTTTGAAAGCAAAGCAGAGAATTTTGGATATGGCCCTGGGGGTAATAGGGAGCCACTGGAGTTTGCTGAGAGGGGGTGACCATCATACCTGTGATTTAGGAAAATGACTGGAGTGGCTAAATAGAGGATGGACTGGAGTGGGGAGACAGTTGAGGCAAGCAGGTCCTCCAGCAAGCTAGTGTATTAGGTCAGGAGATGAGGGTCCACACCAGGATTGGGGAGGGTCCAGAGGAGAGAAGGGGGCATTTTGGGAGGCATTTTTAGACATTCTATTCACACAATAGTAGTGGACACATTTGTAGTTCCTTAAGGATGCCAAAGAATTTAGCCGACCTTATCATAATTGATCCTCACGTAGACCCTGCTAGATGAGGGCTATTATCACTTTTAGGATGAGGCAACTGAGTCTCACAGGAGGTAAATGACTTTCCCATGATCACATGATTAGTAAAATCTTGAGTCAGGATTTGAACTTGTCTCTCATGATTGCAAGCCTGGTGCTTATTCCAGCACTGATTGCTCCACACTCCCTTTCAGCCACACCCCCCCAATATTTATTGGTCCACTTGGGAACCTGAACACGGCCCATGACAGGCCCACCCAAGATTTCAAGTCAGTTAACTGGCCTGAGCTTTTGATTTCTCTTCTCTAAGTTGGGAATCATAATAAGTTCTACTCAATAGAGTTATTGTGAGGCAAATGAGAGAATCCATATAAAAGACTGCAAACACTTTAGAATACTATAAAAATGTTATTATTTTTGTTATTTATCTTCCCACCTCCATGCCTTTGACCACACTGTTCCCTCAGCCCTAACCCTTCCCACTTTTCTACTTCTATCTTCTATTGATCAGTCAAATATCACCTCCTCCAGGAAGCCTTCTATGACCTTCTGGACTTCCTGTACTGCCCATGACCTGGGTCTTCTTTCTCACCGTTCCAGATAGAAGACGTACATATTGTGGAATCCAAGAGAACCCCGAGTTTAGTCCGCTTGAAAGATGGAGACCCCAAAGCTTGTCCTGGTTCCCCTGAGAATCCACCCTGAAGGGAATCTCAGACTAGCGGTTTCAGACTGAACAATGGACCTTTATTTAGGATATTTAATGGGTCCAGCTAGGGGAGTGAACAGATTTAATCAAATGCTAAAATATCCTTTTATCCCAGTAGCTTCTGCCATTGCATCGAGACTCTTTCCCAAGAAGACCCACACCTGGGCAGGAACCATGTTCAGTGTCCCTTCCCTCCCACCCCAGCCTCTGGCTATGGTTCCTTTCCCAAGCCTGATTGTCTCCTGCGGTATAGCCTGAGCCCTCCCATTCCCTTGTAGCCATGGTGATCAGTCATCTTTCCTGCCCCTGGATCCCCCAGTGGTGCAGAGGGCCGCCACATTCTTTTGTTCCTGGGAGTCTCGTCTCCATCTGCGGGTGGCCCTCCCGGGAGTTCAGTGGCCACAGCTGCCAGTCCCGGGACTCCGCGTGGGTGCGTGGCGCACAGCTCTGCGCTGAACTGCTCTCCGTGATTAAAGAGCGGCTTTTCTGCCTACGGAATAGCTCTGTGGTTTTTCCAGTTTAACAATATCTATAAGAAAAGATGAATGAATCTATGCTGAGTAAGTTCCTACATACCATGAAGGGGGAGAGTTCTGCATGTAGTCAGAAGAAAGGGGTTCCCCTGACAGCTCCACTTGGTCACTGGTCAAGTCATTCGCTCCTCCCTGAGGAGCCTCAGTTTCCTGCTCTGTAAAATGAAGGGGTTGAACTCAGTCACCCAATTCTCAATCTTAAAATCACATGTATGAGTAAGGAAAGGAACACTCTTTCTTGGGTTTTATGGGTCCTGGGATGCAACCACAGCACCGACTTATGGCTACCAAAGGAGCAGGGCACATGGATGCTATCTGCCTCAGTTTCCTCATTTGTA